>NC_053491.1:9704629-9943848 GCF_905171775.1 Rana temporaria
AAGCAGGGGGAGGACCAGAGGAGCAGGGGGGATGACAGACAGCTGACTCAACAGCTATGGTCTGGGGGTTTCTCACTTCTGCCTAATCTTGTCCTATAAAGGGGGGGGAACCAAACTGATTTTTTGCCCCGGGTGAAATAATGTCTAGCTTCCCCACTGGTACTGCCTATAAGAGTACCAGTACCAGCCGTTCTACTCTAAAAGTAAAACGGCTAGTGGCTAGTGAAGGGGGAGGGGGGGCTTTGGTGGCCGGGGGGGTGCGGGAGTTGTCCGGCCGCTGTGGGAGAGACCTGTCAAAGTGGGCCAGTCTGGATGAAGTCCAGGGCCAAATTTTTGTCCCAGTCCAGCCCTGCCCTGCACTCTTTCTTGCGTGCTCACATTTTTTTACACCTGGTGTTAAGCAGAGCTTCGAGAGAACTTCCTGTCCTGCTGACAACGGTTTCACCAGACAGGAAGTGAGGTACAAATACAAATGTGATAGGGGTGCTTGCCCTCCCCTATTCTACTGTCTGTTTTGCCGTTGGGAGTGTTCCTCTGTCTGGTCAACAGGCCGGCCCCTGGATAGCAGTAAAAACCTGAAGTTCCAAACCTTTCCCGGCTCAACCCAAAGCTTAGAATAAAAGGTTTAGACTGGACATTCAATTTATACAATTGTACATGAGATATAACTAACCACAACCCCGACTCACCAAATCTCCAGCCTTACATTCAATTTATACAATTGTACATGAGATATAACTAACCACAACCCCGACTCACCAAATCTCCAGCCTTACATTCAATTTATACAATTGTACATGAGATATAACTAACCATAACCCCGACTCACCAAATCTCCAGCCTTACATTCAATTTATACAATTGTACATGAGATATAACTAACCACAACCCTGACTCACCAAATCTCCAGCCTTACATTCAATTTATACAATTGTACATGAGATATAACTAACCACAACCCCGACTCACCACATCTCCAGCCTTACATTCAAAGTCACATTAAGCTGATTTCACAATCAGAAACATTAGAGGCAATATCCATGAAATGAGCAAACAAAGACCCCATGTCAAAGCTGCTCAAAAGTATTGGGACACCTGCCTTTACACACACATGAACTTTAATGGCATCCCAGTCTTAGTCCGGAGGGTTCAATATTGAGTTGGCCCCGCCCTTTGCAGCTATAACACCTTCACCTCTTCTGGGAAGGCCGTCCACAAGGTTTAGGAGGGTGTATGTGGGAATATTTCACCATAGACGGATTTGTGAGGTCAGGCGCTGATGTTGGACAAGAAGGCCTGGCTCACAGTCTCTGCTCTAATTCAACCCAAAGGTGTTCTATCGGGTTGAGGTCAGGACTCTGTGCAGGCCAGTCAAGTTCCTCCACCCCCAAACTCGCTCCTCCATGTCTTTATGGACCTTGCTTTGTGCGACTGGTGCGCAGTCATGTCGGAACAGGAAGGGGCCGTCCCCAAACTGTACCTACAAAGTTGGGAGCGTGAAGTTGTCCAAAATGTCTTGGTATGCTGACGCCTTAAAGTGGTTGTAAACCCTTTACAACCACTTTTACCGACAGGAAAGCCTAGATTAAGGCTTACCTGTAGGTGCTTGAAATATCTCCTAAACCTACACGGTTTAGGAGATATTTACAGAAAGGACGGGCGCCGATGTCTACGGCACTCCTAAAGTAGCCCGTGCCGTAACTGACGGCTCCGCGATACCCGGAAATAACTCCCCGGGAAAGATGTCGGCCGCCCGAGCAGATCATTATGACTTGCAGGGGTTTTTTTTTTTTTTTTTTAGGCGTTACTTCCTCTTTAAGCGTTCCCTTCACTGGAACTAAGGAGCCAAGCTCAACCCCTGAAAAACAACCCCCACACCATAATCCCCCCTCCCCCCACACCATAATCTCCTCTTCATCAAATGATTTGGACCAGTGCACAAAGCAAGATCCATAAAGACACGGATGAACAAGTTTGAGGTGGAGGAACTTCATACCTCCCAACTTTCTGAGATGGGAGTGAGGGACACCTATCAGAAAAAGTATGCAGGCAGAGGACACACCCCTTGCCACGCCCCCTTAAAGGAGCATTGTACAAAAAAATAAGATTGGTTAAACCCACAAGTGCTTTTTTTACCACTACTATTTCTTTATATTGGCTTTTGGAATTTTCAAATGCAGCAATTTAGAAATCAGATAAAAGTTTAGCGCTGGGAAACACTTTTTGATAGATAAAAAGTGCATTTTATATACAACTACATAGATCAGACCAAAATGAGGGACAGAGGGACATTGCTCCAAATCAGGGACATTGCTCCAAATCAGGGACAGTTGGGAGATATGGGAACCTGACTGGCCTGCACAAAGTCCTGACCTCAACCCGATAGAACACCTTTAGGATGAATTCAAGCGGAGACTGCGAGCCAGGCCTTTTCGTCCAACATCAGTGCCTGACCTCTTAAACGCGCTTCTGGAAGAATGGTCAATCATTCCCATAGACACCCTCCTAAACCTTGTTGACGGCCTTCCCAGAAGAGGTGAAGCTGTTATAGCTGCAAAGGGCGGGGCCAACTCAATATTGAACCCTCCGGACTAAGACTGGGGGTCATTAAAGTTCATGTGCGTGTAACTGTAAAGGCAGGCGTCTCAATACTTTTGACAATATATTTTGTATATACAAATAGAAAATTTCATCCTGTGAAACTGCACGTACATTTGTTCTGGATGACTGGGCATAAAATCAAATGTTAATGGGCTATTTCCCCTCCAGATCGAATGGTTTTTCATTCATAATAAGAGTGGATCAGGAAAACACCTGCTTTTATAAATACGCTCCTAAGTCCTGTATATCTTATTTGACATGATACTTCCTTCCAATGCAACATTCAAGAAACTCATAACGACCAATGAGAAAGCAGTTCTCATCTGAACTGACTGCTGTGTACTGAACTCTTCTTGGTTACTATTGGGTTATAGGCTATGGCCCGGATTCACATACATCGGCGCCTATATATGCCGCCGTAGCGTATCTCTTTTACGCTACACCGACGCAACGCAGAGAGGCAAGCATGGAATTCACAAAGCAAATGCGCCGGCGTAACGTAAATTCGTAGGCGTAAGCCAGCCTAATTCAAAGTAGGTGGAAGTGGGCGTGATCCATTTAAATGAAGCGTGACCCCATGCAAATGATGGGCCGAGCGAACGGCGCATGCGCCGTCCCGTGGACGCATCCCAGTGCGCATGCTCAGAATCACGTGGAAAATACTCCCTAAGATATGTCGAATCACTGCCTACGACGTGAACGTAACCTACGCCCAGCCCTATTCACGTACTACGTAAACGACGTAAAATACGACGGCTATGTTCCCTGGTCCATACCTTTGCATGAGTTGCGCCTCATATATGGGGAATAACTATACACCGGACGTAAGCCTTACGTAAACCGCGTATATTAATGCGCCGGGCGCAAGTACGTCCGTAAATCGGCGTATCTCACTCATTTGCATATTCGAATCGTAAATCAATGGGAGCGCCCCTTGTGGCCAGCGTAAATATGCGCCCACGATACGCCAGCGTAGGAAAGTTACGTCGGTCGTAGGAAGCCTATTTTCAGGCGTATCTAGTTCTGTGGGCACGGCGCACAGATACGACAGCGCACATTTACACTTACGCGGCGTATCTCGAGATACGTCGGCGTAAGTGCTACATGAATCCAGGCCATAGCTCTTGGCACACAGTCCACGTCGTGTCCTAAAATCACGTTTGACGTTTTCAGGTTTCGGAGAGGTTACAGTCTGACAATTACGCTTTTGTTTGGCTTCTTACGTAATTCAACTTGTGAACTAGGGCATTTCTCCGATGATTGTATACAGTTGCAGTATATAATGTCCTGGCATGGAAGTGTTTTTTACGATAGACAGCTGATCTATTGTAGTCATAAATGGGTGACATTGGCTCATAATTCCGGCTATTGGCAAGGTTGGGCTTTGTGCCCTCAGGACCTGGGCATGCTCCAGCAGATGTCGAAGGAGTCTTGTGCAGTTCATTCGCATACATGTAGGTCGAATGTAATTTGGCTTCTTTCTGCAGAAGCTTGTGCACAGAATGACACTCTGGCCCAGATTCTGGTAGATTGCCGCATCTCTGCGGCGGCGTAACGTATCTCATTTACGTTACGCCGCCGCAAGTTTTACGGGCAAGTGCTTGATTCACACAGCACTTGCCTGTAAAGTTGCGGCGGCGTAGCGTAAATCCTCCGGCGCAAGCCCGCCTAATTCAAATGATCCGGGTAGGGGGCGTGGATCATTTAAATTAGGCGCGTTCCCGCGCCGATCGTACTGTGCATGCGCCATCCCTAAAATTTCCCGACGTGCATTGCGCTAAATGACGTCGCAAGGACGTCATTGGTTTCGACGTAAACGTAAATGGCGTCCAGCGCCATTCACGGACGACTTACGCAAACGACGTACATTTTTAAATTTCGACGCGGGAACGACGGCCATACTTAACATTGGTTGCCCCTCATATAGCAGGGGCAACTTTACGCGTCGCAAATCTAACATAAACGTTGTATCTTCACTGCGTCGACCGCGCGTACGTTTGGGAATTTGCGTATTTTGCTAATTTGCATACTCGACGGGGAAAACAACGGAGGCGACACGTAGCGGCGAAAAAAAAAATTGCAATTAGGATCCGACAGCGTAAGAGCCTAACACCCGTCGGATCTAATGGTTATCTATGCGTAACTGATTCTAATAATCAGGCGCATAGATACGACAGGCGGACTCAGAGATACGACGGCGTATCAGGCGATACGCCGGCGTATCTCTTTTGAGAATCTGGCCCTTTGCCTATAAAACATTTGCTTTGAGTTCGGTTAATCTCTTGATTAACTCAGCTTGTAGGCAGGTGCAGTTAGCTACTTTGCCACTAGGTGGTGCAGTTAGTTACTTTGCCACTAGGTGGCTCTGTACCAGAATCGTGTCTGGTTACAGCAGACAGTGTCATCAGGTGCTAGGCAGGGCCGGGCACTCCCGCTAGGTGAACTGACCAGCCTCCTTCTGCCTACGGGGGGCGCAGCCATCCCTCCCAACTGTCCCTCTTTCCTCCTTATTTGTCCCTCATTTTGGTCTGATCTCTATTAGCTGGATTCACAAAGAGTTACGCCGGCGTATTAGTAGATACGCCGACGTAACTCGGAATCTAAGCCCGTCGTATGTTTAAGTGTATTCTCAAACTGAGATACACTTAAACCTAGCTAAGATACGACGGTCAGCGCCGTCGTATCTTAGGGTGCAATATTTCCGCTGGCCGCTAGGTGGGGCTTCCATTGAGTTCGGCGTAGAATATGCAAATGACTAGATACGCCGATTCACGAACGTACGCTTGCCCGTCGCAGTAAAGATACGCCGTTTACGTAAGGCGTTTTCCGGCGTAAAGTTAGTCGAACAAATAGCTGGCCTAGTCAATGTTAAGTATGGCCGTCGTTCCCGCGTCGAAATTTAAGATTTTTACATCGTTTGCGTAAGTCGTCCGTGAATGGGGCTGGACGTAATTTACGTTCACGTAAAACCAATAAGTCTTTGCGGTATAATTTGGAGCATGCGCACTGGGATATGTCCAAGGACGGCGCATGCGCCGTTCGTTCAAAACGTCAATCACGTCGGGTCACGATTCATTAGCATAAAACACGCCCAACTCTTCACAATTTGAATTAGTCGCGCTTAGTCCGGCACATTTGCGCTACGCCGCCGTAACTTAGGACGCAAGTGCTTTGTGAATACAGCACTTGCCTCTCTAACTTACGGCGGCGTAGCGTATATGAGATACGCTACGCCTGCCTAACGTTAGGCACATCTACGTGAATTCAGCTATAAGTTTCCAGTTTGTCACATAAGTTGTGTCACTCACCTGATGGAGGGGAATTACCTAGTGTTTCAGCCCCTTACTGGGCCTTAATCATTACTGGGTTACGACTAAGGCACAGTAAAGGGCTGAAACGAGTCAACGCTTGTATATTGGATTCTCCCTTGTCTTGAATGGATGTGCAATAAAGATTATATGAATTTTATGTATCTGTTATACCATGTTGCCAGACCTTCACTCATCTCCTACATCCTCTGCTCTTTTTACATGCCGGAGGCTGCTGGATAAGTATGACAGCTAGGCAACTAGCAATTTCAGAAGGAGAGGCCATCAATGGTGGTTCCTTCATTGTATAATGCCTTGACTTCCTCCGGTCTTAGTCTCCAGTTTGTCACAAAAGTTCTGTCACTCACCTGATGGAGGGGAATTACCTAGTGTTTCAGCCCCTTACTGGGCCTTAATCATTACTGTGTTACGACTAAGGCCCAGTAAAGGGCTAAAACGTGTCAACGCTTGTATATTGGATTCTCCCTTGTCTTGAATGGATGTGCAATAAAGATTATATGAATTTTATGCATCTGTTATACCATGTTGCCAGACCTTCACTCATCTCCTACATCCTCTGCTCTTTTTACATGCCGGAGGCTGCTGGATAAGTATGACAGCTAGGCAACTAGCAATTTCAGAAGGAGAGGCCATCAATGGGGGTTCCTCCATTGTATAATACCTTGACTTCCTCCGGTCTTAGTCTCCAGTTTGTCACATATGTTGTGTCACTCACCTGATGGAGGGGAATTACCTAGTGTTTCAGCCCCTTACTGGGCCTTAATCGTTACTGGGTTACGACTAAGGCACAGTAAAGGGCTGAAACGAGTCAATTTCAGAAGGAGAGGCCATCAATAGGGGTTCCTTCATTGTATAATACCTTGACTTCCTCCGGTCTTAGTCTCCAGTTTGTCACATATGTTGTGTCACTCACCTGATGGAGGGGAATGACCAGAAACGCGCCTCCTCCCGCACTTTCAGTGACAATGGCGAGGAACTTGGAGTTGACGGCGCAGAAAGAGTTGTCATGCACGTTCTTGGTGATGGGTATGCATTCATAGCAGTTCTCTCGACTCGCAACCTTGCCGTACACATTCCTGAATTTAGAGCTGCGATACTGCGGGCGCCACGACATCTGGGAGAAGATAAATATGGCACCATTAGCACCGAAGCATAGTAAACACATAATGATGATTGATTGAGTCATATCTTCAAAGCCCAAAACCAAACACTTTCATTTTAGTTCTTGGATAGATAGGGGAGGCATGGGCAGGGCTTGAGGGGTCGCAGAGGTCACCCATGCCCATTCTACCCATGCGGCCTCCCTATCACTGTGTCGCTGGGGAGAAGTACTTGCCACATTACCCTGCATAGGTAAGTCAGTAAACTCAAAGGGCCTGGGCTGGCTGGGCAGGGGCCCACCCAGGCCCGCTCTGGGCCCTTTGTTACCTACACAGGGAGATGGGGCAAGCTGTTTCCCCCCAGCAGTGCACTCTCTGCTCATCCCTCCCACCCCAATTCCCTTGACCAGCCCATTACAGGCCCTTCCTGCTCAACCTTGCACGTGCACACAAAGCGGGGGGCAGGCAGGACACACTCTGCGCTGCGGGGTGAAAGCGGTGGGCTTGCATGTGAATCTGGAAGTCCGAGGGCCTGCCCATCCCGGACAGGCCCTCTGAGTTTCCTCTTTTACATACAAGCCCACCGCTTTCACCCCGCAGCACAGTGTGGCCTGCCTACCCCCCTGTGTGCACGTGCAGCTGGCAGGAGGAAGGAGAGAAGAGGGACAGCGAGACAGCCATCATACAGTCACAGAGCATCCTTGTGTAAGTAGTACACCTCCCAACTTTCTTGGTATTTTGGGGCGCTGTTGGAGTATCTTGGCGCGCAGTGGAAGAGGCAGGAGTTATTGGGGGGGGGGGGGCCCAGGTCAACTTTTGCAGCAGGGCCCACAAGCACGGTCCATAAAGACATGGATGAGCGAGTTTGTTGTGGAGGAACTTGAGTCTTGACCTCAACCCAATAGAAAACCTTTGGGATGAATTAGAGCGAGCCAGGCTTTCTCGTCCAACAATTGCACTTCTGGAAGACTAGTCAAACATTCCCATAGACACACTCCTAAACCTTGTGAAAAGCCTTCCCAAAAGAGGTGAAGGTGTTATAGCTGCAAAGGGCGGGGCCAACTCAATATTGAACCCTACGGACTAAGACTGGGATGCTATTAAAGTTCATGTGCGTGTAAAGGCAGGTGTCCCAATACTTTTGACACTATAGTGTATATACCTAGTAGGGTGACCACCAGTGGCGGCTGGTGCTCAACATTTTTGGGGGGGCGCAAACGAAAAATAAAAAAAATGCAGCCTCACTGTGCCCATCAAATGCAGCCCTGTGCCATCAATTGTCACCACTTCGCCATGCCATCAAACGCAGCCACTGTGCCATCAATTCGCACCACTGTGCCATGCCATCAAACGCAGCCACTGTGCCATGCCATCAAACGCAGCCACTGTGCCATGCCATCAAACGCAGCCACTGTGCCATGCCATCAAACGCAGCCACTGTGCCATCAATTCGCACCACTGTGCTTTGCCATCAAACGCAGCCACTGTGCCATGCCATCAAACGCAGCCACTGTGCCATCAATTCACACCACTGTGCCATGCCATCAAACACAGCCACTGTGCCATGCCATCAAACACAGCCACTGTGTCATCAATTGTCGCCACTGTGCCAATTGTCACCACTGTGCCCTTTAATTGTCACCACTGTGCCCATTGATGTCACTGTGCCCTTTAATTGTCCCCACTGTGCCAAATTGTCCCCACTGTGCCCATTCATGCCGCTGTGCCAATTGTCCCCATTGTTGCCACTGTGCCCATTGTCCCCATTGTCGCCACTGTGCCCATTGATGTCACTGTGCCCTTCGTCGCTGCTGTGCCCCGTAAAATTCCCCTTTCCCCTCCGCCCGGAACTTATCTTTACTGGAGTCAGCCATCCACGTCCCTCGATGTCTTCTCCCGCCCTCGATGACGCTTCAGCCAATCAGGTTTCCGATAGCCAGAACCAGTGAACCTGATTGGCTGAGACGCCTGTCAGTCTTATCCAAGGAACGCACCGCCGGTACGTCCCGAGGATAAGCAATCGGCACTTCCGTACAGCCAACCAGCTGCCGTTATTCAGGTGGCCGGCGCTCTAGGTCCGGCCATCTGAATAGACCAGTGGCAGCGGCGACAATAACATAGATTCATGCAATGGAATGAATCTATGTTTTTAGTCAGTGGCGGTGCGGAGCCAGAGGGGGCGGCGCTCCAGGCGCCCTCTATGGACAAACCACATGTCCGGGACAGTCCCGCATTTTGCAGGTCTGTGACGGGGTCCCGGGCATCCTCATTCTGGGACGTGAAACTGGAATGAAGCTGGCACAGCCGGTGCAGCCGTATATATTATGTACTTTTGACAATATAGGGCCAGATCCACAAAGAACTTACGGCGGCGTATCTATTGATACGCCGCGTAAGTTCTACGATGCGCCGTCGTATCTTTGTTTTGTATCCACAAAACAAGATGCGACTGAATGTGGGCTCGATCCGACTGACGTAAGCCTCAGTACGCCGTCGGATCTTAGGTGCATATTTACGCTGGCCGCTAGCTGGCGCTTCCGTTGATTTCCGCGTAGAGCAGGGGTCTTCAAACTACGGCCCTCCAGTTGTTCAAGAACTACAATTCCCATCATGCTTAGTCATGTCTGTGAATGTCAGTTTGTTACAATGCCTCATGGGATGTGTAGTTCTACAACAGCTGGAGGGCAGTAGTTTGAGGATCCCTGGCGTAGAGTATGCAAATTAGCTAGATACGGCGATTCTCAATTGTCCGTCCGCCCTGCGCATTTTTTTACGTCGTTTACATAAGGCTTTTTTCGGCGTAACGTTACCCCTGCCTCTATGAGGTGTACGCAATGTTAGGTATGGACGTCGGGACAGCGTCGAATTTTCCGTTGTTTACCTCATTTGCGTAAATCGTTCGCGAATAGGGCTTTGCGTAAGTTACGTTCACGTCGAAATCATTGACTATTTGCGACGTGATTTCGAGCATGCGCACTGGCATACCCCCACGGAAGGCGCATGCGCCGTTAAAAAAAACGTCATTTACGTGGGGTCAAGTTGAATTAACATAAAACACGCCCACATCTTTGTCATTTGAATTCCACGCCCTTACGCCGACACATTTACACTACGCCGCCGTAACTTACGGCGCAAATTCTTTGTGGATAAGGAACCTCCGCACTAAGTTACGGCGGCGTAGTGTATCTGAGATATGCTACGCCCGCTTATATTTACGCCGAGGTACGTGGATCTGGCCCTTAGTCTCCAGTTTGTCACAAAAGTTGTGTCACTCACCTGATGGAGGGGAATTACCTAGTGTTTCAGCCCCTTACTGGGCCTTAATCATTACTGGGTTACGACTAAGGCACAGTAAAGGGCTGAAACGAGTCAACGCTTGTATATTGGATTCTCCCTTGTCGTGAATGGATGTGCAATAAAGATTATATGAATTTTATGCATCTGTTATACCATGTTGCCAGACCTTCACTCATCTCCTACATCCTCTGCACTTTTTACAGTCCAGAGGCTGCTGGATAAGTATGACAGCTAGGCAACTAGCAAGTGTATATTATAAATAACACAAGTGAAAAGTTCAAGTCTAGTTTGAAAATACAACAGTACATTTGCAATGTTGAAGAATGCACCCGAGGCGTTTTTTCGCGTGTGTGCGCCTCCTGATTTCACAATGAGTAACAAAGGACAAGACCCAAAGCATTGGGCAATGCCATGGTATTTATGACGATGGCGCAGGGTCAGAGCTCGAGCGTCCTTACTGAAAGCATGGTCTGTATCACATGCATGTTGGAGGACACGTTGTGCCTGAGGGTGCGGGGTGACAATGGATCCACTGTCTAGGGCCACACACCCTTCCCCTATTCCCCGTCCTACGGCGATTCCTTACAATGATCCTCTCTTTACAGCTCTACCCTCCAACATAAAGCGATAACCATTTCCTGGAGGATCCTTCGGCTTCGCCGCGACCTTTGCCCAAAAAACGTCACCAGAAAGGGAAAAGAGACTGAACTATTTTTAGCCCAGATTTTCCCAATCACCCCAATTCCACACATATCTTCCATCGGGGGCCAACAACACGGCGGTCTCCTTCCTCATCACCATTATGGGTCCTCCTGGACAATCTTCACCAGGGACTGGGAGACTTGTCCCCAGGGCAGCTGTCACAAATTTTGGGGCCCCTTACACAGCTTTAGGCGGCATCCCCCTGGAGCAGAGAACCGGGGGGTGGTGGGGGTGGTGGGGGTGCTGATGAAAAAAAACAAGTGTAATCTTTTCTCTCCGACGCGAGATGATAAGTGGGGGGGGGGCTTTCAAAAGTATTGGGACACCTGCCTTTACACGCCCTTTACAGGTGTAATGCAAAAAAAAAAAAACGGGAGGGGGGCCGGACGGGCCTGTAAGGGCCCCTTGGCACCATCGGGCCCCTTAAAGATGTAATGCAAAAAGTAAAAAAAAAAAAAAAGAAATGGGGGGGGGGGCGGACAGCCGCGCCTGTAAGGGCCCCTTGGCACCATCGGGCCCCTTAAAGATGTAATGCAAAAAGTAAAAAAAAAAAAAAAAGAAATGGGGGGGGGGGGGGGGGGGGCGGACAGCCGGGCCTGTAAGGGCCCCTTGGCACCATCGGGCCCCTTAAAGATGTAATGCAAAAGAAAACGGGAAGGGGGCCGGCCGGGCATGTAACCTGGCCTGGGGAACATCGATCCCCTTAAAGATGTAATGCAAAAAAAAAAAAAAAACGGGAAGGGGGCCAGCCGGGCCTGTAAGGGGCCCTGGGGAACATCGGGCCCCTTACAGGTGTAATGCAAAAAGTAAAAAAAAAAAAAAAAACGGGAGGGGGGACAGCCGGGCCTGTAAGGGCCACTGGGCACCATCGGGCCCCTTAGGCCCCGTACACACGACCGGATCGATCCGCTGAAACTGATCCGCCGGACCAGTTCCAGCGGACAGATCCGGTCGTGTGTAGACCCGAGCGGACAATTGTCCCGCGAATCGGACAGTTTCCAGCGGATACTAATTTCTTAGCATGCTAAGAAATCTGTCCGCTGGAAACCTGTCCGTCGGACGTGTTCGGTCGTCTGTACAGACTCACCGGACACGTCCGACCAACCGCCATCCCTCGCATGCGTCGTACTGATTCGACGCATGCGTGGAAGCATTGAACTTCCAGGGCCGCACACATCGCCGCGTTCACTGCCAGTGCCATTTTCACAGTAATCAGTGCATTTTTATAGCACTTTACGCTGTGAAAATGACAATGGTCCCAAAAATGTGTCAAAAGTGTCCGATGTGTCCGCCATAATGTCGCAGTAAAGAAAAAACTCGCTGATCGCCGCCATTAGTAGTAAACAAAAAAAAAATATTAATAAAAATGCCATAAAACTACCCCCTATTTTGTAAACGCTATAAATTTGGCACAAACAAATCAATATACGCTTATTGCATTTTTTTTTATACCAAAAACATGTAGAAGAATACGTATCGGCCTAAACTGAGGAAAAAAACGTTTTTATATATATATATTTTTGGGGAATATTTATTATAGAAAAAAGTAAAAAATATTGAATTTTTGTTTATAGCGCAAAAAATAAAAACCGCAGAGGAGATCAAATAACACCAAAAGAAAGCTCTATTCGTGGGAAAAAAAGGACGCCAATTTTGTTTGGGAGCCACGTCGCAATTGTCAGTTAAAGCGACGCAGTGCCAAATCGCAAAAAGGGGCCAGGTCCTTTACCTGCAAATTGGTCCGGGGCTTAAGTGGTTAAATAAAAATCCCAGCAGTGATTAAATACCACCAAAAGAAGTGTGAAGAAAAAGATAAAAAAATGTTATTTGGTTACAGTGTAGCACGACTGCGCAATTGTCATTTCAAGTGTGACAGCGCTGAAAGCTAAAAAAAATGGCCTGGGCAGGAAGGGGGTGAAAGTGCCCGGTATTGCGGTGGTTAAAGACAGCCAGCTGGAAATAGTGCCAAAGAGACTACTGAGCAGGCATGGAGATTGTGCCAACCAGACCGCAACTTCTCCGCGGAGCTACTGGGCTGCAATGCATGCAGTCTGGTCTACAAGAGTAGCAATCCTCTCCTTGACCTGGTGCCAGATTATCGGGGTGAAATGAAGGCGACGTATCATCCCGCCGCCATTAGACGTGCCTTTAGAAGTGATCGGAGAGCTGACAAGAAGCTTCCTTCTTGTCTCCAGAGTGGCATGAAATAAAAGGCTTCTAATGACCGCAGGGGGGGGGGGGGGCACATCCAGTAGATAGAAGAAGATTCCATTCATAGAGCAGCTGAGCGAAGGGTGGTGGGGAGCAGATCTGTGCCTGATATACTGGCTGCCAGCCAGTGCCGGATCATCATCAGGAGCCCAGTGCCAACATGCCAAACTTAACCCCCCCCCCAAGATGTATGAGCATCACATGTCAGCAAATATCCCCCCACCCTCCCCCAAAAAATTGAGCACCCCTAAGCATACATTCTCCCAGTACTAATCCACTCGCCTGCGAAAATCCCCCCTTCCAGCACAAATCTTCTCCCATCCCCCCCCCCCCAGCACAAATGTGCCCCACCAAAAAACAAACAAAAAATCACCCATCCAAGCACAAATCCTCTACCCCCTCAAATTTACCCTCTGAGTTTACATCCTCTCCCCCCTCCAACCCCCCCCCCCCAATTCCCCCTCCTAACATGAATACCCCCCAATCATCTCTACTAGCACAAATCCCCCCCCCAGGAAATTACCCCTCCTAGCGCAATTACTCTATCCAGAGCTTTTTTCAGCGGGAATGCATGGGAACGCAGTTCCGGCACCTCCAGAACGGAATGTATGTAATGGCAAGGGGTGCTGGGGTGTGCTGGAGGGTCTGTTGATGCTGGCTGCTGGGGGTCCTATTGTCACTGAAGGGAATCTATTTTTGAATGGGGGTCTATTGTTGCGGAAGAGGGGTTCAATTGTTGCTGGGAGGAATCTACTGTTAAGAGAAAGATCTATTTATTGATGCCGGCTACTGGAGGATCTATTGACGCTGGAGGGTCTGTTGATGCTGACTGATGGAGGGTCTATTGATGCTGGAAGGTCTGTTGATGCTGGCTGCTGGAGGGTGTATTGATGCTGGCTGCTGGAGGGTCTGTTGATGCTGGCTGCTGGACTGTGTACTGATGCTGGCTGCTGGAGGGTCTGTTAATGCTGGAGGGTGTATTGATTCTGGCTGCTGGAGGGCCTGTTGATGCTGGCTGCTGGATGGTGTATTGATGCTGGCTGTTGGAAGGTGTATTGATGCTGGCTACTGGAAGGTGTATTGATGCTGGCAGCTGTCTGTTTATACTGGAGGGTGTATTGATTCTGGCTACTGGAGGGTCTGTTGATGCTGACTACTGGAGGGTCTATTGATGCTGGAGGGTCTGTTAATGCTGGCTGCTGGAGGGTCTGTTGATGCTGGCTGCTGGAGGGGGTATTGATGCTGGCTGCTGGAGGGTTTGTTGATGATGACTGCTGGAGGGTCCGTTAATGCTAGCTGCTGGAAGGTCTATTGATGCTGGAAGGTCTGTTGATGCTGGCTGCTGGAGGGTGTATTGATGCTGGCTTCTAGAAGGTCTGTTGATGCTGGAGGGTGTATTGATTCTGGCTACTGGAGGGTCTGTTAATGCTGGCTGCTGGAGGGTGTATTGATGCTGGCTGCTGGAGGGTCTGTTAATGCTGGAGGGTGTATTGATTCTTTCTGCTGGAGGGCCTGTTGATTCTGGCTGCTGGAGGGTGTATTGATGCTGGCTGCTGGAGGGTCTGTTAATGCTGGAGGGTGTATTGATTCTTTCTGCTGGAGGGCCTGTTGATTCTGGCTGCTGGAGGGTGTATTGATGCTGGCTGCTGGAGGGTCTCTTGATGCTGGATGGTGTATTGATTCTGGCTGCTGGAGGGTCTGTTGATGCTGGCTGCTGGACGGTCTGTTGATGCTGATTGCTGGATGGCCTGTTGATGCTGGCTGCTGGAGGGTGTATTGATGCTGGCTGCTGGAGGGTGTACTGATGCTGGCTGCTGGAGGGTCTGTTGATGCTGGATGGTGTATTGATTCTGGCTACTGGAGGGTCTGTTGATGCTGGCTGCTGGACGGTCTGTTGATGCTGATTGCTGGATGGCCTGTTGATGCTGGCTGCTAGAGGGTCTATTGATGCTGATTGCTGGAGGATCTGTTGATGCTGGCTACTGGAGGGTCTATTAATGCTGACTTCAGGTGGATCTGTTGTTGCTGCTGGGAGTCTATTGTTGCTGGGGTGGTATTTTGTTGCAGGGGGTCCATTGTTACTGGGGGGGGGGGGGATCTACTGTTGGTGGAGAGTGGGGTGCCTATTGCTGAGAAGGGGGGGTATTGTTGCTGGGGGGTCTATTATTGCTGGTAGCAGGGAATCTATTTTACTGCCTTTCTAGTATCACAAAATGATACTTGCTTCTGTAGTCTCTAAAAGGGGCGGTGGGAGGTGGGAAGGTGTTGGAAACAAGGAACAGTGCTCGGAGGTAGGTAGGGGGCGGAGACAAGGGGGGGTGACTCAGAAGAGCGGAGTTTCTGTCAACATCTGTGGCCCTTTCGGGGGTCCCGCGACACTGAATTGCACTTTTCATACAAATCTTTTTTTTCTTGCTGTTTTCCCCGCAGAAGACATTGGCCCAGATTCAAGAAGCAATTGCGCCTGTGTAACCATAGTTACGCAGCGCAATTGCTTACTTGCTCCGGCATTACGAATGCTCCTGATTCAGGAACATCGTAACGCCGACTGCAGCCTAAAATCTGCGTGGCATAAGGCTCTTATGCCACGCATATTTTAGGCTGCATTCTTGTGATGCCCGCTAGGGGGCGCTCCCATTGTGCTCAGTGGCCCAGATTCAAGTAGCAATTGCGCCTGTGTAACCATAGGTTACACAGCGCAATTGCTTACTTGTTCCAGCGTTACGAATGCTCCTGATTCAGGAACATCGTAACGCCGACTGCAGCCTAAAATCTGCATGGCATAAGGCTCTTATCCCACGCATATTTTAGGCTGCATTCTTGCGATGACCGCTAGGGGGCGTTCCCATTGTGCTCAGTGTATAGTATGCAAATTGCATACTAACACCAATTCACAATGTTGCGCGAGCCCTGCGTAAGCAAGTTACGTCGTTTCCGTACGGCGTGTTTAGCGTAAGGCTGCCTCTTCTAATAGTAGGGGCAGCCAATGCTAAAGGATACCCGTCGTTCCCGCGTCGCGATATTTGAAATCTACGTCGTTTGCGTAAGTGATTCGTGAATGGCGCTGGACGCCATTCACGTTCACTTTGAAGCAAATGACGTCCTTGCGACGTCATTTGCCGCAATGCACGTCGGGAAAGTTTCCAGATGGAGCATGCGCTCTACGCTCGGCGCGGGAGCGCGCCTAATTTAAATGATTCCCGACCGATCATTTGAATTGCGTGCTCTAGCGCCGGGCAATTTTGCCGGCGCGCCCTCGCAATTTACGGAGCTACTTCTCCGTGAAGCGAGGGCAGCGGAGCAAATTTGCGGGGGCGCAGGGCAAAATCGTTGCCCTGCGCCTCCGCAAAAAAAGCGCAAATCTCTTTGAATCCGGGCCATTGACGTGTTCCCATCGCACAGACATCCCATGACATTGTGACTGTGATACATTTGCCTATATGTCTCAGTTTAATTCTCCCTGCTTGCCATTGTGATTACCATCCGGTTATTGAAGCTAATGTCCCCTCACTATTTCTAAAGGTTAATTGATCTATTGTGTTGTGTGAAGGAGATCTGTGTTTAAGTGGCTTGTGTTAATTATGCTGATTGCTTCATTGTGGTAATTATCTCTCTATATGCGGGGTCGAACCGGCTAGATACTGATTAGTTCAAAGAAATATCTTTATTTCAAAGGAGCTGTATTGAAGACCCCCCACTGTGTAAGAGGGGGGCGGAGATTTGTCATTGTAACAGTTTTGGAAATGACATATAAGCTGTGTGTGTTATAACATTAAACTCTGTGTTGTTCCAGCAGTAAGCTTGGCATGTGTGGCTTTCTGGGCGACTCCAGGGATATTCCTTCTCGTGGAATATTGGGGTGATTTTCGTTAGGGGAAGAAGGGAACGTTGACGGGGATATCATACCAATACCGTCACAATTGGTTGGCAGCAGTGGGATTTTTCCCTTCTATTCCCCTTCACACCCGGATTCCAAGCAGACACTGGAAGAACTACTGGAAGTTCGTGGAAGGATTGCTAGCAACAAAACCAAGCGGGTCATCATAGCAGAATCAATGGAGATAGACCAGGAGGACGGGATTGCAGCAACGCCAGCAGTACAAGAGATGGAGACACCAGTGATTCAGGAGGAGGAATCGCCAGCCAACAAGCTAATGAGAGAGAAGCTAGCGTGGTTCGGCCCGAACCCAACGGCAGATGTGGTGCTGAGAGTGATGGACCTGTTAGCGAAGGAGGCTGAAGAAATAAGGGACGCAGAACTACAGAAGGCTAAAGAAATAAGAGACGCAGAGCTACAGAAGGATAAACAAATAAGGGACGCAGAACTACAGTTAAAACTGGCAGCAGTCCAACAAGCAGCCGCACCTTCTCCGAACAGTGAGTACAGCACAGCAGACACAAGGAAGATTCCGTTTAGCGCTTTTAAAGCTTTTGATGAAAAGGACTGTGAAATTGATAACTACCTGGCGGATTTTGAGCGACAATGTAACCTGCACCGAATAGCTAGAAGAGAGTGGGTTGCAATATTGTCAGGCAAACTGTCAGGCAAAGCTTCTGATGCTTTCCGGACCGTGCCAGATCAGGATATCCATAGCTACGCCAGGGTTAAAGAAGTGCTCCTGGCTCGTTATGCAGTAACCCCAGAGTCCCACCGACAGAAGTTCAAGGACTCACGCAAAACCACAAAAGACTCTTACGCGGAATGGGCATGCCAGTTGTCCCTGTCGGCCTCTAACTGGGTTAACAGCAGCCAGGCCACCACCGCAGAGGACATTTTGCAACTAATGCTCCTGGAGCAATTTTACAATCACATCCAGACGGACGTCAAGGATTGGGTGAGAGATCGCAGGCCCATGACTCTACCAGAGGCCGCGAAGTTGGCGGATGAATATGCGGATACTCGCAAGACAAACCAGGTCACACCACGGGTACAACCTCCACAACCAACGGCGCCCTCACACCCACCAGCCGCTAGATACCAACCGCCTAACAGACCGATGACATATAGCCCTCGCTACCCACGCCAGGAGGACAACGAACAACGCTGCTTCCGGTGCAAACAGTTGGGTCACTTCAAGCAGAATTGCCCCATGAATGACAACACCAGGTCAAATTGGTCTCAACCTGGGTACCGCCCACCAGCAGCAGCCCATTGTGTAGACTCGGCTTGGGATCCCCAGGAGCTGGGTCAGGAAGAACCATTGGGCACCCCGTACGACGCCCTCATGGTACAATCTGTTATTACGGACAAGAGGGAACACCATTGTCAGCTGGTCATGGGCGACAGCCATGAGCCGGAGGGGCCTTGGAGGGAGCTGGGCAGAAAGAGGCACCGCCAGCTACCCTCCAAGAAGAAGAGGTCCTGGAAGTCATATAACCAGCGGACCTGGGAGGAGAAGAAGCGACTGGAGGAGATGGAATCGCAGCGGGCGCCCCAGATGCGGGCCAAGATGTTCGCCAAGGGCCCACCGGTGGCCCCTTACACCACCACCCAGTTCCTGATGATGAAGGACCACGTGGAAAGCCTGCAGGACATGAGCAAGCAGGATCTGATCCGTGAGTACATAGAGCTGGAGGAGTGCATAAGCCGCATGGAGGAGGAGAACAACCACCTGAGGTCACAGCGGGCTGACCCCCCAGGCTCCATGAACTGGAGATGGAGCTGGAGAAGCTCAAAGAGGAGAACCGGCGGCTGCGGAGGGAGCAGGGGGTGGCTGACCTTATGGGGCTCTGAGTCCCCCCCCCCCCGGACTCTGAGCACCAGTGCTACAGCATTTCAACAAATATAACTTTTTCTTTTTATGAATCTCCTGTGACTGTCACTTCAGAGCCATAACCTGCCCCTCCCATAGCGGGACACCTAGATGGCGGCGCACAGACCCATTCGCCGTCTTCACACTGACTTCTGGTGACTTTGCAGATCGCACAAAGACTTGGGGACTGACCGGCGTGTGATCTGATGACCCGGTGGCATACCTGAGTCTGAAGCAGTTGCCAAGGGAGGTCAGTCATGCCAAACGGAGTTAACCTCGGACTAAAAGCTCTAAACCCGTCAACCCTACTGGACCAGGGAAGGTCCAACCGGGTTTTCCGGAGCAGGGAGAAAAAGGGGGGCCATTGTGATACATTTGCCTATATGTCTCAGTTTAATTCTCCCTGCTTGCCATTGTGATTACCATCCGGTTATTGAAGCTAATGTCCCCTCACTATTTCTAAAGGTTAATTGATCTATTGTGTTGTGTGAAGGAGATCTGTGTTTAAGGTTCAATAAAAGTTTTATTAAAGAATTTTAGACAGACATCAAGATACATGAACCAGACCTCCCACATTGGGTGGGCTGGTTTTCATCATAACAAAGGATACCTTTTTGAAAAACATAACTTATAATATGAACTTCATTAGGAGCTAGAGAAACAATTACGTGTTCAACCCACTCGCGTAGCATGAAGTACCTAGCATCTGCTCCCTCCGGCTCGGGCGCCCCTTTTGGGAACCAGCTGCGCCCCTGGCCAGGGGGGAGCAGGGGGGCATGCCCCCGACGGTATGGGTTGCCGTAGGAAAAATAAAAAAGAAAAGGTAGCAACATGCATACCAACCAACTTATAAAAGTATGTGTTCAAGAAGTTCAACCTCATAAACATAAGGTATAGTCCTATCATGGGGTTATCAAGTTTGCCTGCTTAGGACGGTAAGAGTACCAAAAGAAAAGGAAAGTATAAAAAGAATAAGTCATGTAAACATAACTAGAGAAGAAAAGAAAAGAAAAGATAGAAGAAGGTGGGGAGTAGTGGGGGGGGGGGGTATTTGGTGTGCCCAGATCTCCCGCGCCCCAAACCTATAATATATAGTACAAAATCAGACCCTCCTGTTCCCCTCAGGGTGGTGGAGAGCTCGAGTCAGGTGAGAGTAATGTCTTTAATGTGTCTGAAGAAGAGAACTCCCTCCACAATCCCCATGTAAAGGAGAACTTGGCGTGGCTGTCTAGAGCTTTAGCTTGGAGTTCCTCCATCAACATCACTCCATTCATTTCAGTAACCCATTCGGCTAGTGACGGGGGTAAGGGGGACCTCCAATGTCTGGATATTAATTGTCTGCTCGTACTGAGGCAGAACCTAAGTAGGGTGTGTTTCTGAAATTTGAATGTACCTGGGAGAATGGACAGCAGGGCGACCGTGGGGGAGGGAAGAAGGGGTTTGCTATAGATATCCGAATAAATTTTGAATATTTGATTCCAGAACGGGCGAATAGCCTCACAGTCCCACCATATATGTAGATACGTACCAACAGCCGAGTTACATCTCCAGCATGAGTCCGGAGTAGACGGGAACATGATCCTGAGGGCGGATGGCACCCTGTACCACCGTGATAACACTTTATAATTTTTTTCCCGAACATAGCTTGAGATGGAGGATTTGTGCGTGTAATAGAAGGCTTTTTGCCAGTCTGCCTCGCTTATGCTAGTCTCCAGGTCCCCTGACCAGGCTGCGGTGAATTTAGGAAGGGAGGTGTATACGTGTCCCAAGATCATTTTATATATTATAGAGAGGGTGTGGCGGGGGGTCTTTTGCAGTACGCACAGCTGCTCAAACTCCGTCAGGGGTCTGTGGGTCTGTCTTGATTTATGGAGCTGCTTGCAGTAAGATGTCAGGTGCATTTGGGTAAGCCATGTCACTTTCGAGGGAGGGGAGGGCTCCTCTATGACTAGAGAACCCGTGGTAGCATTGACAAACTGTCGCGCCGTGGGCCATTGTTCTCTTTTATACCCAATGAACGTGTGAACAAGTTTACCGTCTGGGATAGCCGGGTTGTCGAACAGAGGGGTCAGTGGACACGGGTCGGTAGTCAAAGCATATGATACCCTCCGGCGGTACCAAACTGATAAAGCGTCTCTGGTCAGGGGCGATAAGTCCGTGAGGGTCCGGTGTGTCCTCTCACTGCCCCAAAGGAGGGACCGAAGATCAAGAGAGGAGAGGTCCTGTTCGACCAAGGTAGAAACCTTGCCCGCGGGATGGGGAAACCATTCTAAGATCCGCGAGATAACTGTCGCTGTATGGTACATTTCAAAGTCAGGGAGGCCAACGCCTCCCCTAGTGATGGGGGAGCACAGCAGAGTATGTTTCAGTCTAGGACGATTTCCCCCCCATACAAAGCGTATTGCCATCGAGCGTAATGACCGGAAAAATCCCGCAGATAGAGCTATTGGTAAAGCCTGAAACGTATACAACAATTTGGGCAATATGTCCATTTTCAGGGTGTTCATACGCCCAAACCAGGACACTGGTAGGTTTAAGCGGTCTTCCGAAAGGCGCCTGAGTCTAGTCAGTAGCGGGCCATGATTTAGGGAGTATATCTCCGATAGGTCAGCCGGTATCTCCGTTCCCAGATAAGTGACGGACTTAGCCCGCCATTGGAAGGAGAAATTGGCTTTCAGGATCGAGAGAACGGGTTGCGACAACGAGACGTTCAGGGCTTCGGTCTTTGATAGATTAAGTTTGTAATTGCTAAGGGCCCCGAACCGCGAAATCTCAGCCAAAATAGAAGGGATGGTGACATGGGGATGGGTGACGTACAGCAGGAGGTCATCGGCGTATAGGGAGAGTTTACAGTGAGATGAGGGGGTCTGTACCCCTGTATACTCCCGCTAGCCCTGAGGGCCTGTGCCAGATGTTCTATAACTAAGGCGAACAGGAGAGGGGAAAGGGGGCACCCCTGTCTGGTGCCATTTTTAATCGCAAATGACGTGGACTTGACGCCGTTGACCATCACTGAAGCAGAAGGTCTACTATATAGGGACATGATACGCGCAAGCATCTTCGGACCCAGACCAATTTGGACGAGGGTGGCCCTCAGAAAGGGCCAGCTGACCCTATCGAAGGCTTTTTCCGCATCGCAGGATAAAAGGCACATCGGGATCCTATTTCGTTTAGCGTACGCAATCAGGTGTATCGTCTTGGTGGTGTTGTCACGGGCCTCTCGGCCCGGGACAAAACCCACTTGGTCACCGTGTATGACGTCGGGGAGTGTAGGGGAGATGCGGTCCGCAAGAATTTTTGTGAATAGTTTCAAGTCCACATTTAGCAGGGAGATTGGCCTGTAGTTGGGGCAGTGAGATTGGTCTTTACCTGGTTTTGGGATAACTACTATTTGGGCATGCAACAGATTCGAGGAAGGGCATAGAGTCTCTTCGATGGCACTGAAGGCCTTTGCCAGCAGAGGAGAGAGCTGTGGCGCAAATATTTTATAAAATCTGGGGGTGAACCCGTCAGGGCCGGGACTCTTGCCATTCTTTAATTTTTTAATGGCTAGGAGAAAATCCGCCTCCGTCAGGGGCGCTTCCATCTCTTCTACCTCTACTGGTGGGATGGTGGGGAGAGCTGTGTCCTGAACGTAAGAGGAGATCGCATCCGGGGGCCCCAAACTCTGGGTTGGGGATCCCATAGCCCGGGGGGATAGATTATAAAGGCCTTCATAGAAGCGCCGGAACTCTTCTGCGATCGCCGAATTACTGCATGCCTTCCCTCCCGTAGGGGAGACCACGAAGGGGATATGCTTCCTTGTCTGACGTGGTTGTAGTGTGTTCGCCAGGAGTCTGCCACAATTGTTGGCTTGGGCGTAGTGTGTGAACCGTCCCTTATCCCTGGCCACTAGGGCCCGGTCTGTAAAGATTTGTAGAAGATCCCTGCGGGCATTAGCCAGATCCACTAATTTAGCGGGTTCTGGCGAACGCTTATGGGAATCCTCTAAGGTGGTGATCGTGTCCAGGAGGCGAGCTATGTCAACAGTCCGGGCTTTCTTCAGGCGAGAGCCATGTTGGATGAATTTGCCTCGCAAGACACACTTCAACGCTTCCCATTTAGTCAGGGGGTTGGTTTCATCTCGAGCATGATCTGCATTGAAGTGTGCAATCGTCTGAACAATATCTGCCGTACAGGCAGAGTCCATGAGTAGGTTATCGTTAAGCCTCCAGGAAGACTGGGGCCTGAAAAGAGGGATCCTTCCAAGGGTCAGGTGGACAGGGGCGTGGTCGGACCACAATTTAATTCCGATAGAGGCTGTCGGGGAAAGGTCAAGTAAAGACTGCGACACTAATAGGTAGTCCAATCTACTGTACGAGGAGTGTGCTGGGGAAAAATAGGTATAATCCCTAACGGAGGGATGTAGAACTCTCCAAACGTCAGTGAGGGAGAGGTCAGTCAGTAGGGAACGCAGCCTGGTCAGGGCAGCCATCGAGAGCGAGGACTTACCTGTGGACGTGTCGATGCGGGGAACCAGAGCGACATTGAAGTCCCCACCCAGGATCATGTTCGTCGTGCTGAATTTCTTCAGGCGAGAGATCACGGAGGAGAAAAACTGCGGCTGGTCCTGGTTGGGAGAATAAACATTAATGACAGTGTATATCATATTTTTGTATGACAGTTTAAGCATGATATATCTCCCTGCTGGGTCTACATATGTATCCAGAACATCTGGGGTAAAGGAGGAGTGGAAGGCTATGGAGACCCCTTTAGATTTAGCCAGGGGATTAGAGCTGTGGAACCAAGTGGGATAATGTTTACCGAAATGTTTAGGGATCGAGTCAGATCGAAAGTGAGTTTCTTGGAGCAGGAGGAGCTGGGTACGCGTTTTATGAAAGTGATATAGTATCTGCCTCCTCTTTTCCGGCACATTAAGGCCCCGGCAATTTAAAGAGGAAACCTTCAGGGCAGTAGGGGTAGCCATAGGCAGTATAAAGGGGGGCTTAGGAGGGCATCCGGGAGGAGTGAGCACACCACTTCAGGAGATAGGGGGGGGAGGGGGAGAAGAGGGTGGGTAAGATTTCCAGAGACAAGAGAAAAGAGAAAGGAAAGGAAAAAGAAGAGCAAACAGACGGAAAAGAAACATCGTGGCCTCAAGGGCCTCACTAATACTGTTGCTAGCAACATATCAGCTGATACCAAAACGGCAGCTGAATCTCCTAGGTGGGGGAATGCGGACAGCGCACAGCGAGATGCCCGCACACACCGTAACTTTCAAACTATATAAACTATACAAACTATCGACAGTAGGATTATTTAGGGGTCCCCCCGAGCGGTAAAGAGAGGGAGGCCCGGAGCAAAAAGACAGCAAAGAATAGCAGAGGGCCGGGCATGACAGTGTGTCTAGTGACACAGGCAGGTTTAGGCATTGTGGATGGGGGAGGTGTGAGGAGCAGGATTGGTTGGGAGAGGGGTGTGGTGCTAGGTGGAACAGGATTGGCTAATAGTTGAGTGGGGGAGCTAGGAGAGCAGGATTGGGCACAAGAGGCAGGGGAGTGGCAATATAAAAGAGCGGGGCGGGGCCAGCGAGGTCAGTTGCAGCTTGGAGAGCACAGAGGAATCAGCTTTTGAGTTGCAGCTAGGAGAGCACAGAGGAAACAGCTTTTGAGTTGCAGCTTGGAGAGCACAGAGGAATCAGCTTTTCCTCCTGCTCCCGGAATCCAAGATGGCGGCCGTGGACCTCGTGCTGGCGCGTTTGCGTGCGGAAGCTGCGACTCGGGGTGCAGATTGGTTGGAAAGGAGAGCAGCGGAGTGGAGCTCTGAGCAGGCGAGCGGTTCGGGCGGCGGTGAGTTGACCCCACGCGGGCGGAGGTCGCGGCCTCCGGCCCGCTATTCGCCGGGGCCTTCAACAAGGGCTGGGAAGGGGGCGCGGAGCCCACCGGGGGGGCGGTCGGCCCCCCCGCCGAAGCGGGTGACTCGGAGCGAAGCGGAGGGGACCGAGCAGGACACACGCCGCCGACCTCCGTCGTTGGGCGGGGCCACGGGCCGTTTTGGTGCCGCTTCCTCGGCTGCGGGCGGTGGGGGGGGACGCCTTCTAACTCCACTGCGGGAACGGGGGCTGCAAAGGGAAAACAGAAGGCCTCAGATCCACCAGGCATGGCCGCGGGGCCCTCTTCACGTGGGGTCGGCGGTTCCGCTGGTGGGCGGGGCGCGGCGCAGAAAAAATCGGGAGGTGGAGATCGGATGGGGGTCACAGAGACGGCGTCGGGTGGTCTGCCTGCTGCAACAACGCGGGGCAGAGGAGCAGTGAAGGGCCGGCTGGAACGGAGGGAAGACTCCGCGGCCTCCAGGTCACCTTCGCCTGGGGGTCTGTCGGCCGCACCGATCCCAGTCGGGGAGGACAGGTCGGGGGGCGAGTTATCGGATGACGAGGTGGAAGGAGATGAGCCGGAGCGTGAGCCAGCGGTGGAGGTCCGGTCTACGGCAGCGGGAGCGTCTCCCGGCAGGCCTGGTAAGTCCACTACCTTACAGGTATCTTCTTTAACTGACGCATTATTTGATCTGTTGGGGGTGGGGAGGGGGGGGGTGTCTGCACCTCCGCCGCCGGTGGCGGTGGCTGCACCGGTGGTGGCGGGCGTCGCGCCTGCCGCCTCCGGGTCCGACGCCTTGTTGAACGAGCTGGTGGGGGGCCTCAGGGAGCTTTTGGGCCGGGTGGCTGCGGTACAGGGCCCTTCGCCGCAGGTGGCCCCGTGGGCACCTGTGGCTGCGGGCGTGACTGGGGGGGATGCTCTGGCCGGGGGGGGGTTGCGTCTCCGCAGCTCCCCCCGGTGGCCCCGGCAGCGGGTCAGGTGGTAACGGAGAAGGCAAAGGCAGGGGGGGCCCCGGAGGTGGTGACTCGTTCCGATCTGGTACGTATTGCGGACGCGGCGAGGGGCGAGGTGTATATCTGCTATGAGTGTCCGTTGGGGGCCCATTTGAAACAGGAGGTCAGGGACAAAATTTACAAGAGCGAATACGTAGAGATCTTCTCCCTGTTGCCGTTGGAGAAATTCAACCTCGACAGGGTGAAGCCGGATGATTCTAAAAAAGAGGATGAGGAGAAGAGGCGGTATAGGCTGATTCCGCGCACTTTCGTTAACTGGCTTCAGGCGTTCGCCATTATGGCTAGCGTCGTCGGCGAGAAGAACCCCGAGCATTGCTCGGCGTTGTTCGGGTACATGGATTCCATCGGGGAGGCGCACCGGGTGTACGGGGGGTCGGCTTGGCTCAGGTACGATGAGCAGTTCCGTCAGCGGCGGGCGGTTAGGCCCTCTCTTCGCTGGGATCAGAAGGACATCAGCCTCTGGATGCGGCTCATGGCGGCGGCTAAGGCCCCGGCGCAGTCTTTTCACGGGGGGGGCCGGGGGTGCGACCTCCTCAGGACCGTCGGCCGGGAAAAAGTGGGGAGTTTGCTGGCAGTTCAATGAGAACGCCTGCAAATTCGGAGGATCGTGCAAATTCAAACACGAGTGCTCAGGGTGTGGGGGATCCCACCCCGCGGCCAAGTGTTTTAAAAAAGGTAAGCGGGCCGGTGACGCTGCTCTAAAAAGGGACGACTCCGGTGAGGGAGGAAAGGATGCGTCCTTTTCTAAATAGGTACCGGATAGGGCGGCGGCGGAACTATTGTCCTCGGGGTTCAGGGACGGTTTCAAGATACCGTGTTCACTGGCGGTGGTGCCGCCGGTGGCGTGGAATTTGAAATCGGCTCTCCTTCATCCTGGGGTGGTGGGGGAAAAGTTGGGCAAGGAAGTGGCACTAGGCCGGATGGGCGGGCCGTTTGCGGCCCCGCCCTTGCCGGAGCTGGTGGTATCTCCGTTGGGGGTGGTGCCTAAGAAGGAACCGAACAAATTCCGTCTTATTCACCACCTGTCATTCCCGAAAGGGGGCTCGGTCAATGACTTTATCGATCCGGAAGCCTGCACGGTGTCCTACACGTCATTTGATGCGGCGGTCCGGTGGGTGCGGCGGTACGGACGTGGGGCTCTCATGGCCAAGGCGGAAATCGAATCCGCATTTCGGTTGTTGCCGGTGCATCCCGACTGTTTTAGGCTGTTGGGATGTTGCTGGCAGGGCCAGTATTATGTTGACCAGTGTCTACCCATGGGCTGCTCCGTCTCCTGTGCGCTGTTTGAGACCTTCATCTCCTTTTTGGAATGGGTGGTCAGGGATGTATCGGGCCTGGACTCGATCATTCACTATCTGGATGACTATCTTTGCGTGGGGCCGCCTTCCTCTGGTGTGTGTGCGACTCTCCTGTCAACGTTGCAGCACATTGCGGGACGTTTTGGCGTGCCATTGGCGGCCGACAAGACGGAAGGCCCCACGACGGAGATTAGTTTCCTGGGTATAGTGATCGATTCGGAGGCAATGGAATGTCGCCTTCCCAGGGATAAGCTCGAGGCCATGAAAACGGAAGTCAGGGCGTTTCAGGGCTTGCGTAAGGTGCAGCTTAGGGCCTTGCAGTCTCTGCTGGGCAAACTAAATTTCGCCTGTAGGATTATTCCCATGGGCAGAATATTTTGCCGACGGCTGTCGGCGGCTACGGCGGGGGCAAAGGCCCCCACTCATTTCATTCGCTTGTCTAAGGATCACCGGGAGGACTTGAAGGTATGGTATGAGTTCCTGACGTCCTACAATGGCAGGTCGATGTGGCAGTCCGGTCCGGTGAGTAATTTCGATGTGGAACTGGTGACGGATGCAGCAGGGTCTACAGGCTATGGGGCTTTCTTCAAGGGGCAGTGGAGCGCGGAACCTTGGCCTCAGTCTTGGGTGGAGGCAGGCTTTCTCCGGAACCTAGTGCTGCTGGAACTCTTTCCAGTGGTGTTGGCTATTGAGCTTTGGGGGGAGGCCTGCAGCAACCTTAAACTGAGGCTTAATTGTGACAACATGGGAGTGGTCCAGGTGGTGAACCGCATGTCCGCGTCATCACAACCGGTCATTCGGCTCATGCGGCAGTTAGTGTTGAGGTGTTTGCAACTGAACATTTTCATTTATGCCGTGCATATCCCGGGCGTGGAGAACACGCTGGCTGACTCCTTGTCTCGTTTTCAGTGGGA
The DNA here is from genome assembly GCF_905171775.1 of Rana temporaria. NCBI lineage: Eukaryota > Metazoa > Chordata > Amphibia > Anura > Ranidae > Rana > Rana temporaria. Next base: position 9,732,700 of record NC_053491.1, read on the forward strand.
CAAGTTCAGAGAACTGGCCCCGGCCGCGGAGGCTGTCGGGGTCCCGTGCCCGGGCTGGATTTGGGAGCTGGCGCTGGAATAGCCGCCTCGTGGATAAAGCAGTCAGTTAGCTCAGCCACATGGTCGGCATACGTCAAGGTATGGAAGGAATGGTTGGAGTTGGGTGCCGAAGCTGGGGTCTCTAGCGGGGGGCGGGATGATCGTTTACAGGTAATTTACTTGGTGGCCAGGAACATGGAACGAAGGGTGTCCGTGTCCGCCATTGAGAAGAAATTGGCGGGTTTGGCGTTCTTTTTCAAGCTGGTGGGGGGGGTGGATTGGACTAAGGACTTCTGGGTGAAACAGGCTTTGAAAGGCTACAGAAAAGGGCGCAAGGTGCAGGATAACAGGAGGCCGGTCTCTTTTTCCAATTTGGTAGGTATCAGGGAGGTCCTGGACGGGGTTTGTACTGGGCGCTATGAATGCCTACTATTCGCGGCGGCTTTTTCGCTGGCGTTCTACGGGGCGTTCCGCATCAGTGAATTGGTTAGCCCCTCTCGTCTGAGGGCCGGGGGGCTGATGAAGGAAGATGTGTGGATAGCGGAAGACAAGGTGGGTATTCGGCTGCGCCGATCAAAAACTGATCAGAGGGGTGGACGTGGTTCTTTTTTCCTTGCCGAGGGCCAGAGTGTGCCCAGTGGCAGCGGTTAAGGCCTTTTTGGAAGTCAGGCCAGAAGGGGGCGGGCCGTTTCTTAGGCACGAGGATGGGTCCTTTTTGTCCAAGTTCCAATTTGTGGCGGTTTTTCGCAGGTGCTTGCAAAGACTAGGCTTGGACGGTTCCGGGTTTTCGTCTCACTCTTTCCGAATCGGGGCGGCTACCGAAGCTGCCAGGTGCGGGATGAACGAGGCGGCAGTGCGGAAGATCGGGAGGTGGGAGTCTCGGAGGTTCCGTTTGTACGTGCGGCCACAGTTAGTGGTCGGTTAATGGGAGGGGGTGAGCTGACAGGTGGGGGGGGGGGGGTTTTGCCTTATCAGGTGTTTTGGTTTCATTGGTGAGCAGTGTGGCTTGTTTGTTTCATTTCAGATGGAGGGACTGCACGCCTCGTCTGGATTGTTGGACATTCGTATGTTTGCTGGGGGGCAAGGAGGGCGGATGAGAAGCCAGACGGCAGGCAGCTGGGTATTTCCAGGCGGGAGGCGGTGTTGCGGTGGCTGGGGATACCGGGGATGATGTGGGGTAGGGTGCTCCCGGAGGTCGAGAGGTACGCCCGACTAGACAGGCCCCCTGATGTGCTGGTGATACACGCAGGGGGGAATGATTTTGGGGTCCGTAAAATCAGGGCTCTGATCACGGACATCAAAGCAGACATGGAGCGGCTGCGAGCGGCCTTTCCGGGGACAGTGCTGGTGTGGTCGGACATTGTTGCCCGCACACAATGGCGCAAGGCTCGGTCCATGACCAAGCTCAATAGAGCCAGGACGCGGGTTAATCGGGTGGTAGGAAAATTTGTGGCACGCCTTGGGGGGCTGGTGGTACGCCATCAGGAACTGGAGACCAACGTGGGCATGTATCTGAGGAGGGACGGGGTTCATCTGATGGATGTGGGGATCGCTCTTTGGTCTATGGGGATACAAGAAGGGATTCAGAGAGCGCTGAGGGTGTGTGGGGGCCCTTAAAGGTGGAGGTGTCATCCTTTCGGGCTGTGGCGGTTATTTCTGTTGGTCTTTTATGGTGGCAGTAGAAAATGTGTGAAAACGGGGGTGTGGGGCTCATCAGTATGATGGGCCCCTTAGGTGTATTCCAGCGAAAGGTTAGTTGGAATATGGTAATGTTTGCACTGCGGGCGGGGGTTGTCTCCGAGCGCACTACACGGACTGGAGGCCTAAGTTTAATGTTTGCTCGCAGTGCATTGTTCATACTGTTATATAGTGTAAAATGTGGAGACCGGGGGGCTGCCAGAAAAGACCAACAGAGTGGGGTTATTGTATGTGATTGATGTGTTGGATATTTATGTTTCATTTAATTTGGAGTTTTGGATATTGATTATGTTTTAATAAAATAGGCTGTTGTGGCCAGTTTACTCCAAAGCAAAGGTGTGGTCTCTTTACTATATAGTTAAGTGGGGGACAATTAAGGGGTGGAGTATCCTGGGGTCTCAACGGTCTAGGTATTGGGTCACATCTGGGCTACACTAGTCATGAGAAAGCAGGACTGTCCATAAAACCTAGGGCACAAAAGCACCCATTTGTGATCCACTAAATCTACCACCCAGGGGGGACACCATCAAAACAAGTACACACACCAATTGCAACCCCAGCCCAAGACTGGGGTGTATTCAGGGCTGAGGGGGAGGAGGGGGGGAAGGTGCAGCAGGGGCCAGGAGAGCCCTCCGGCTATAGGGGGTCAGGGCCGGGCCCAGGGGTGGCAGGTTAGAGAGGTCCGGGGAATCGGGGTTGTAATCAAACCTGAGGGTACAAGACATTGCCAGATCATAAACCGTGAAAAAGAGACTCTATATGAAAGAGAGAAACACAAAAAAAAATAATAACAATAATAAAACAGATCTGGAACAGTCCGTATTGCAATGCCCCCACCCCTTCAAACCCCATAGCTCCCTGGGGAGCGAATCTGAAAAAAGTTAGAATCAAAAAAGGGGGGTCCCCGCTTTTCAATCATCAGGTGGTCCGGGGGCCTCTGCTCTGGATCGTCTCGGCTTCTTGGACTGTCTCTTCCATCCGGAGGAGGGCTGGAATCCAGGGGTGGCAGCCTTAAGTGGCCAGTCCGGCAGGGGTATCTGTGGCAATTCAAAGGTGCCCAGGAATTTGGGGAGATCTCCGAGGGTGCGGAATACAGCAGATTTCCCTTCATGGGAAGCAGAGAGTTGAAAGGGGAACCCCCATCTATAGCGGATTTGTTTAGCTTGCAGTGCCCCTGTCAGGGGTTTTAGTGACCTGCGAAGGTCTAGAGTCAGTTTAGATACATCTGGTAATAAATGGATGCGGGTCTCATTGAAAGTAATGGTTCCCTGTACCCGAGCAGCCTGCATAATGGCATCTTTAATGGCATAAAAGTGAACTCTGCATATGACATCCCTTGGATAATCTGGGTTAGGGTTTTTGGGCCCCAGGGCTCTGTGGATCCTATCGAGCTCTATAGGATCCTCCTTGTCTTTTTGGAGTAGATCATTGAAAATACCAATAACCACTGGGGCCAGATCATTGATTTCCACCGTTTCAGGGAGTCCACGGACACGTATATTGTTGCGTCTGGCCCTGTTTTCTTGTTCGTCCTGAGATAGCATGAGCTGCTGGATCTGTGCAGTATGTTCATTTAAAATAACTTCATGAGCCTGCAGAGTGGAGACCGTTTCTTCCACGCTATGTTCCACCTCCTCTATCCTGTTAGTAACATCCCTCCTGAGCTCCGAGATCTCTTGTTTATATGAGCGTTCCATCCTCTGAACACAGGCCTCAAAGTCATGCCTGGTTGGCAGGGCCTTGATGTAGGCCTCAAGGTCCCAGCTTATGTAGGAGCGATGGGATTCGGGTGAGTGACATGCCGAGCGGGTCGAGCCTGCATCCGACTCAGGAGGTGAAATGGCCCTCTGGCGAGTCCTCATGGCTGAGGAGGATTTCTGTGAAGAAGAGCCATGGGACGGAGGATGTGAGCCTGAAGGACGGGCCGCCGCCATCTTGGATGGAAGGGGGTCACGCTGCTCCGGACGGATTTTATGAAAAAACCGGTCGATGTCGCCGTCTCTACCCGGGTCGGGCGTATGGTGGGTGTCTCCTCCCCCCTTTCTGCCCATTACTGACCTGTTTAGCGGTGTGTGTGCGGTCTGCTGTCGATCGTGAGCGCGGCGTGTGCGGGAGCTCTCAGCTTCAGCGTCTTACACCGCCATGCGCCAGGCCACGCCCTGAGATCTGTGTTTAAGTGGCTTGTGTTAATTATGCTGATTGCTTCATTGTGGTAATTATCTCTCTATATGCTGTGCCGAACCGGCTAGATACTGATTAGTTCAAAGAAATATCTTTATTTCAAAGGAGCTGTATTGAAGACCCCCCACTGTGTAAGAGGGGGGCGGAGATTTGTCATTGTAACAGTTTTGGAAATGACATATAAGCTGTGTGTGTTATAACATTAAACTCTGTGTTGTTCCAGCAGTAAGCTTGGCATGTGTGGCTTTCTGGGCGACTCCAGGGATATTCCTTCTCGTGGAATATTGGGGTGATTTTCGTTAGGGGAAGAAGGGAACGTTGACGGGGATATCATACCAATACCGTCACAGTGACGTCCTCATTTTTTCGGGAGGCCGTGTACACATTAATAAAGAGAAGCCAGCAGTGATTGCAATGGCCTTCTCGTTAAAAGTCTTCCTTCCTGAGTGTAGCGGGAAATGGGCTCTTCTAATGGCTCTGCAGACGGCACAGAGGAGATGTGTTCTGCCTGTGATCGGTGGAATATCAATACCGATCTATGGAGACACAGACCCATCTGCATCACCAAACTGACTTACTGGCGCTCCTAATGCTCGCGTCTGTCATTGTACACATCTGATGAGAGGAGTGCAGTGAGTTACAATGGAAGGATATAGCTCAGCAAGAATCTGGTGTAACCTCGGACATCCTCTGCTTCTCCCTCACACCTGACACACAATACAACCAGGAAGCGCGCACACCACGGCTGTACATTGTATCAGTCTGTGGCTTTCCTCTCTCCGGAGATTTGATGTGCGTTCAATGGACATCATGCCCGTCCACATGGAGTATGCGATCAGGAATCACGCATACCATAGATGAACATTGTTATCAGTCCATTGCTTTCTTATGTAGATATTTAAAGAGTAACTCCACTTTTGTTGAGAAAAAAAACCTCCCTTCGGGGTGATCTCTGTACATTGCAGCATTGGTGTGCGCAGCCCATTACATTAGGGTGTGCACCCCAGAGCACCAACACACATGCGTGTATATCAGCAGAGCAGTGGGCCGTGTCAGTAGGGCAGGAGACAGTGTCAGTAGAGCAGAGATTGGTGTCAGTAGAGCAGTGGACGGTGTCAGTAAAGCAGAGGACGGTGTCAGTAGAGCAGAGGACGGTGTCAGTAGAGCAGAGGACGGTGTCAGTAGGGCAGTGGACGGTGTCAGTAGAGCAGTGGGCCATGTCAGTAGGGCAGAGATTGGTGTCAGTAGAGCAGTGGACGGTGTCAGTAGGGCAGAGGACGGTGTCAGTAAAGCAGTGGACGGTGTCAGTAGAGCAGAGGACGGTGTCAGTAGGGCAGTGGACAGTGTCAGTAGAGCAGGGGACGGTGTCAGTAGAGCAGTAGACGGTGTCAGTAGAGCAGAGGACGGTGTCAGTAGGGCAGTGGGCCATGTCAGTAGGGCAGAGATTGGTGTCAGTAGAACAGAGGATGTGTCAGTAGGGCAGAGGACTGTGTCAGTAGTGCAGAGGACTGTGTCAGTAAGGCAGAGATTGGTGTCAGTAGAGCAGAGGATGGTGTCAGTAGAGCAGAGGATGGTGTCAGTAGAGCAGAGGAGCGTGTGAGTAGCGTAGTTGGACGGTGTCAGTAGGGCAGTGGATTAGGGTGACCACATTTCCAAACTGCCATTCAGGGACACCCCACTTCCCAAAAATCACAGCACAGTGATTGGACACAAGAGGCAGGATTTATGATTTCTCCAATCACAAGCAGGGGGCGTGGATTGTGCTTCTCCAGGCATTCCCGGCCAGGATAAGTACTGTCAGTAAGTAAAGCGGTAATGTAGCAGCCTTTTTTGGGGGCATCAGATTGGCGCGGGGGGGGGGGGGGGTGTGTGTGGCTGTGTCAGTTTCATTCCGGGACACTGTATTGTCCTGGAATGATGGTGCCCGGGACAGACCTGCAAAATGCGGGACTGTCCCGGGCAATCCGGGACACGTGGTCACCCTACACAGGGCCGTTTGAAGGAATTTGGGGGCCCCAAGCAAAATGGACATAGAGGCCCCCCACCCCCCCCCCCCCCTCCACAAAACCTACAGGAACCACAACATAGCGATACAGTTTAAGTTCACTCACACTCAAAGACTGGTGCCCCCATCACAGACTGGTGCCCCATCACAGACTGGTGCCCCCATCACAGACTGGTGCCCCATCACAGACTGGTGCCCCATCACAGACTGGTGGCCCCCATCAGAGACTGACCCCCCCATCACAGACTGACCCCCCCATCACAGACTGACCCCCCCATCACAGACTGACCCCCCCTATCACAGACTGCCCCCCCCTATCACAGACTGACTCCCCCCCATCACAGACTGACCCCCCCCCCCATCACATCCTGACCCCCCATCACATCCTGACCCCCCATCACAGACTGACCCCCCCATCACAGACTGACCCCCCCATCACAGACTGATCCCCCATCACAAACTGGTGCCCCATCACAGACTGACCCCCCATCACACTGGTGCCCCCATCATAGACTGACCCCACATCACAGACTGACCCCACATCACAGACTGACCCCCCACTCACAGACTTTTCCCCTCATCACAGACCCCCCTCGATAGTAGACTCCTGTCCCCATAACAGCACAGCACTCCCCCTCCTCACAGAGCATTACCTTATTCACACACAAATCGATGAAAAGCACAGCAGCCCTGGACAACGGGCGGGACTTTTCATGTTAAAAGTGAGTGATTGATTGATTGCTGGGACCGCCCCGCTGCATAGCAGCCAATCACCCACTTCTTAACTTAAACAGTCCGGTGCTTTGTCCAGAGCGGCCGAGGCTCTCATCTTGGGTGAATAAGCAGGGCCGCTGTTAGAAATCGTGGGGCCCCGTACAGCCTATATGACAGGGCCCCCTTCAATCACGCCCTTGCCCCCACCCCCGGCCCCACTCCTGACCCTGACTTGAAGCAAAATGCAGGTTTGTTGCTGTTTACATATGTGTGTGGCGCCAGAAGTGATCAAATCTTCGTCACTTCTGGTTTCTGGCGTCACACGGTGGGAGGAACGACATCCATTCCTCTCACTGTGTCCCAGTAACTGGACGCTACTGGTCACATCTTAAAAGCAGTAAAGTCTGCGGTGGAATGCCCTTCCACTGCCTGTAAAAGTAATCCAGGGGCTTCTTGTGAAGAATTGCTGGGGCTAAAAAATGATATCTCGATCATTGCTGTAGTGATGACCGAGATATCACCCTTCCAAGTCAGTGATGATGGGAAGCAGTTAAAGGGGATTGGTTTGGGGGCAGTAAAAATTCAGCTCCGCTGCACGTTTACTGCACCCCTAAACTAAGTTTAAAGTAGCATGTTTCTTATTATCATCATCAGGTTACAATTATCACACAGGCAGCACAGTAAGCAGGGGCTCTATCATAGCTCTATCATAGCTTTATCATGGCTCTATGCCACATGGCTGTTGAGTGCTGGCTTAGTTAACTTATGGCTGTATTGTATATAACAGACTGTAACAATACAACCATAACAAAGTCAGCACCCAAAAGCAATGTGACACAGAGCCATGACAGAGACCCTGCTGTGCTGCCTGTGTGATGATTGTAACCTGCTGTGAGATAAATAATAGGACACAGTGAGTATTCTTTCATCTATTCCCACTCACTGTGTCCAGTGCAGCCACGATCTCCTCCTGCTCCCCCAATCTCCAGCCGCTCAACTTCTTCACATCTCTTCAGAGAAGCAGTCAGGACACGAACGGAGCACAGCTGTATCACTCCGCCAGCCGGGACTCATAGAATAGTGGGGCGGCATGATGTACATGTGCCCGAAAATGAAGAAATAGTCCCTCTGCTGTGCTTCCCTCCTCAGCCTCTGTGTTGACCAGGTGAGGCACCGGACAATAATAGACCCACTCTGTAAGCAAGTGCAAGTGGGGAAAAGTTTAGAAAACAGGCAGACAGACAAGCCAGCTTGGGGGCCCCTTTCTAGCTCGGGGCCCCAAGCAATTGCTTGGTTTGCCTGTCCTGTTGCAACGGGCCTGACCCTACAGTGGATGTGTCAGCAGGGCAGAGAACAGTGTCAGTAGAGCAGTGGACGGTGTCAGTAGAGCAGTGGATGGTGTCAGTAGGGCAGTAGACGGTGTCAGTAGGGCAGAGGACGGTGTCAGTAGGGCAGTGGACGGTGTCAGTAGAGCAGTGGATGGTGTCAGTAGGGCAGTAGACGGTGTCAGTAGAGCAGAGGACGGTGTCAGTAGGGCAGTGGACGGTGTCAGTAGAGCAGTGGATGGTGTCAGTAGAGCAGAGGACGGTGTCAGTAGGGCACTAGACGGTGTCAGTAGAGCAGTGGACGGTGTCAGTAGGGCAGAGGACGGTGTCAGTAGAGCAGAGGACGGTGTCAGTAGGGCACTAGACGGTGTCAGTAGAGCAGTGGACGGTGTCAGTAGGGCAGTAGACGGTGTCAGTAGGGCAGAGGACGGTGTCAGTAGGGCAGAGGACGGTGTCAGTAGAGCAGAGGACGGTGTCAGTAGGGCAGAGGACGGTGTCAGTAGGGCAGTGGACGGTGTCAGTAGGGCAGAGGACGGTGTCAGTAGGGCAGAGGACGGTGTCAGTAGAGCAGTGGACGGTGTCAGTAGGTCAGAGATTGGTGTCAGTTGGGTAGGGGACAGTTTTTTATTTTATAATTTTTTTAATAATGTTTTATAATTTTTTTTCATTATTTTTTACAATGTTATTTTCTATTATTTGCTTCCAAATGTGCGCACGCCTCTGCATTGCAGGGATTTTGCTCCACGTTAACCACTTCCGGACCGCCGCACGACTAAATACGCCGGCACTTTGAAGAGAGATATCTCTGTTATGGCAGCAGCTAGCTACCAAAATTCAGGTATCCTCGTCTTCAGGCGGCGGTCCGGGTTTCCCAGATCTCATATTTAAGAGGACCTGTCATGCTTTTTTCTATTACGATGTTTACATTCCTTGTGATAGGAATAAAAGTGACCCCAATTTTTTTTTTAAAACAGTGTAAAAATAAATAAAATAAAGTAAAATAAATAAGAAAAAAAAATAAAAATTTAAAGCGCCCCGTTCTGACGAGCTGGCGCACAGAAGCGAACGCACACGTGAGTAGCGCCCGCATTTGAAAACTGTGTTCAAACCACACATGCGAGGCATCGCCGCGATCGTTAGAGCGAGAGCAATAATTCTAGCCTTAGACCTCCTCTGTAACTCAAAACATGCAACCTGTAGAATTTTTTAAACGTCGTCTATGGAGATTTTAAAGGGTAAAAGTTTGTCGCCATCCCACGAGCGGGCGCAATTTTGAAGCGTGACATGTTGGGTATCAATTTACTCGGCATAACATTATCTTTTACAATATAAAAAAAAAATTGGGCTAACTTTACTGTTGTCTTATTTTTTTATGTATTTTTTCCCCAAAAAAGTGCGCTTGTAAGACCGATAAAAATACGGGGCCAGATTCACAAAGATTTACGTCGGTGTATCAGTAGATACGCCGTCATAAATCAGATTCTGCGCCGTCGTATCTTTAAGCGTATTCTGGAAACCAGATACGCTTAAATTAGGCTAAGATACGAGGGGCGTAAGTCTCCTACGCCGTCGTATCTTGGGGTGCATATTTACGCTGGCCTCTAGGTGGCGCTTCTGTTGTTTTCCGCGTCGAATATGTAAATGAGCAAGATACGCCGATACGCCGATTTACAAACGTACGTACGCCCGTCGCAATTAGTTACGCCGTTTACGTAAGACATACGCCGGCGTAAAGATAAAGCTGGTCTCTAGGTGGCGCAGCCCATGCAAGGTATGGACGTCGGAACATGCCTATCTTTTTACGTCATTTACGTAAGTCGTAGGCGAATAGGGCTGTGCGTAAGTTACGTTCACGTCGTAGGCAATGTTCGGCGTATCTTAGGCATTCTATCCGACGCATGCGCACTGGTATACGTCCACGGACGGCGCTTGCGCCGCTCGTTCAAAACGTCAATCACGTCGGGTCACGAGTTATTAGCATAAAACACGCCCACCTCTTCACAATTTGAATTACGCCGGCCCCATTTACGCTACGCCGCCGTAACTTAGGAGGCAAGTGCTTTGTGAATACAGCACTTGCCTCTCTAACTTGCGGCGGCGTAGCGTAAATACGATACGCTACGCCCGCACAACCTAAAGCCGCCCTACGTGGACCCCGGGCCACGGTGTGATAAAAAAGTATTGCAACGACCGCCATTTTATTCTATAATGTTTGGGGGTTCTAAGTAGTTTTCTAGGAAAAAAACGTGTTTTTAACTTGTAAACAACTAATCTAAAAAAAAAAGAGGCTCGGTCCTTAAGTGGTTAATGTGCGTTCAATGAACATCGTGCCCGTCCACGTGGAGTATTACAATCAGGAAGCGCGCATTACATTGTATCAGACCATTGCCTTCCTCTGCAGAGATTCAACGTGCGTTCCATGGGCGTCGCGCCCGTCCACATGGCGTATTGTTATCACAATGTCAGGGTGCCTGTGGACTGCCTCTGCCTGCCTTTTGTTCTACATAAAATCCTTTCTGGTTGATTAGCGGGCAGCTATGTGAGTCATTGGGGACGAAACAATCGCTCCTCGCGGTTTGCATTCGCTCTCGCTAAATATAGCTGCCGGCCACGACCATTGACTGCCCCACTTCGCTGGAGCCAAAATATAACCCCCCCCCCCCCCCCCCCCCCGATGTATTCAACAGAAAGCCCTTTACAGAACTCCTCCATTTGTTATTATACTGACATTGCTGTATTTGTATTCTGGCTGCTCATCCATCCCATAATAGGCCCTTCAGTGTAAATCATATCATAACTTTGAAGATGGTATTTTTTTATTATTAATATTATACAGGGTTTATATAACGCCAACGGATTGTGCAGCAAAGAAATAAGTTTGGCGCCCCCCCCAAATGGGACAAGATTAGGCAGGAAAGTGAGTAACTCCCAGGCCATAGCTATTTAGCCAGCTGTCTATCCCCTCCCCGATGCTCCCTCTGGTCCTCCCATGCTCCTCTGTCCCCCCTCTGTCCCCCCGTGCTCCTCTGGTCCCCCCCATACTGCTCCTCTATTCCCCCCATGCTTCTCTTGTCCCCATGTGCTCCACTGGTCCCCCACATGCTCCTCTGGTCCTCCCATGCTCCTCTGTCCCCCCGTGCTCCTCTGGTCCCCCCCATGCTGCTCCTCTATTCCCCCCATGCTGCTCTTGTCCCCATGTGCTCCACTGGTCCCCCACATGCTCCTCTGGTCCCCCGCATGCTCTTTTGGTCCCCAGCATGCTCCTCTGTTCCCCCCCAATGCTGCTCTGATCCCCCATGTGCTCTGCATACTCCTCTATTCCCCCCATGCTGCTCTGGCCCCCCCCCCATGTGTTCCACTGGTCCCCCGTTGTGCTCCTCTGGTCCTCCATATGCTCATCTCCCCCCCATGCTGCTCTGGCCTCCTCCATGTGTTCCGCTGGTCCCCCGCGTGCTCCTCTGGTCCCCCATATGCTTATCTCCTCCCCATGCTGCTCTGGCCCCCCCATGCTGCTCTGGTCCCCCATATGCTTTGTGTACTCCTCTATTCCCCCCATGCTGCTCTGGTCCCCCCCATGTGTTCCACTGGTCCCGCTGGTACCCGTGTGCTCCTCTGGTCCTCCATATGCTCATCTCCCCCCATGTTACTCTGGTCCCCCCCATGTGTTCCGCTGGTTCCCCGCGTGCTCCTCTAGTCCCCCATATGCTCATCTCCCCCCCATGCTGCTCTGGTCCCCCCCATATGCTTTGCGTACTCCTCTATTCCCCCCATGCTGCTCTGGTCCCCCCCATGTGTTCCACTGGTCTCCTGTGTGCTCCTCTGGTCCCCCATATGCTTATCTCCCCCCCATGCTGCTCTGGCCCCCTCCATGCTGCTCTGGTCCCCCATATGCTTTGCGTACTCCTCTATTCCCCCCATGCTACTCTGGTCCCCCTATGTGTTCCACTGGTCCCCGTGTGCTCCTCTGGTCCTCCATATGGTCATCTCCCCCCCATGCTGCTCTGGTCCCCCCCATGTGTTCCGCTGGTCCCCCGTGTGCTCCTCTGGTCCTCCATATGGTCATCTCCCCCCCATGCTGCTCTGGTCCCCCCCCATGTGTTCCGCTGGTCCCCCGTGTGCTCCTCTGGTCCCCCATATGCTTATCTCCCCCCCATGCTGTTCTGGCCCCCTCCATGCTGCTCTGGTCCCCCATATGCTTTGCGTACTCCTCTATTCCCCCCATGCTGCTCTGGTCTCCCCCATGTGTTCCGCTGGTCCCCCGTGTGCTCCTCTGGTCCCCCATATGCTCATCTCCCTCCCATGCTGCTCTGGTCCCCCATATGCTTCACATAGTCCTCTATTCCCCATGTTTTCCACTGGTCCCCCGCTAGTCCCCGTGTGCTCCTCTTGTTCTCCATATGCCCATCCCCCCCATGCTGCTCTGGCCCCCCCCATGTGTTCCGCTGGTCCCCCGCATGCTCCTCTGGTCCCCCATATGCTCATCGCTTAGGCGCAGTTCATGAACTCTATTTGGCGGTTTACAAATAATAAAATCAAATCAAATCAATCTCCCCATGCTGCTCTGCCCCCCCATCCTGTTTTGGTACCCCATATGCATCACGTACTCCTCTATTCCCCCCCATGCTGCTCTGGTCTCCCCCATGTGTTACACTGGTCCCCCGCGTGCTCCTCTGGTCCCACATATGCTCATCTCCCCCCCCATGCTGCTCTGGTCCCGTGCGTTTCACACTATAGATCAGTTCACTATAGATCACACTATAGACCTATGCATTTCACACTATAGATCAGTGTTTAGTCAACAGCTATGACTAAGCGCTGATCTATAGTGTGAAACGCGTAGGTGGCTATCCCCATTTTTTGCTGTATCTTGTAGTGCATTTTCCATCCGTTTTACAATAAAGACAACCAAAAGGTTTTTTTTGGAGTGCGGCTGTCCATTTTCTAGCCTCTACAATTTGCCTTGTGCATTGCCGGCACCCTTGATCTCCTGAGAAGTCATTGATTGTTCATCATACCCACCTGGAGCGGTAACTCCCTTCTCTTGTTTGTCAGAGAATCAAGATGGAGAGCGGGGGAAGGAAAGAGCAGGAGAACGGGTGCCGAGGAAGCTCATGTTACAGCTGTGTGTGGCCGCCCTCCTATGATGAGCTTCTCAGTGCCGACTCCTGAGCATCATGTCATTAGGCAGTCGCGCTGCATAACTAGGCAGGGAGAGGAGGTGAGCGCTGGAGTGGTGGTGGACAGAGGACCAGAGGGGGGGGGCGGGGGTCCGCTGTCACTGAAACCGGCCCATTGAGCCATCGGCCCACTGGGAAACTCCCAGTAGTCCCGATTGGCCAGTACATGCCTGCCCATAATAATCCTGCATTACATCATACTTTCCAACTGTCCCGGATTTGCTGGGACAGTCATGCATTTTACTAAGCTGTCCCAGGATGGTCGTGTCCCAGACAGCGTCCCGGAATCATTACTGTGCCCTCCTGACCTCCCCTATACGGCGTCTTTCTGCCCGCCCCCTCCCCATACTGTGCCATTTGTGTTGATCAGTCTTTGATTTATGGCGTGTTTTCTCATTGTTTAACCACTTCCCGCCCGGCCTATGGCCGATTTACATCCGGGAAGTGGTTGTGAAATCCTGACTGGACGTTCCTGGACGTCCTGCAGGATTTCATGCCGCGCGGCGATCGGTGATGCGGGGTGTCAGTCTGACACCCTGCATCTCCGATCTCGGTAAAGAGCCTCCGGCGGAGACTCTTTACCATGTGATCAGCTGTGTCCAATCACGGCTGATCACGATGTAAACAGCAAGAGCCGTTGATGGCTCTTCCTCACTCGCGTCTGACAGACGCGAGTAGAGGATAGCCGATCGGCGGCTCTCCTGACAGGGGGGGTTCGCGCTGATTGTTTATTAGTGCAGCCCCCCCTTGGATCGCCACACTGGACCACCAGGGATGCCCACCCTGGACCACCAGGGTGGGCAAAACAAAAAAAAAAGCCTGCAAAAAAAAAAAAAAAAGGCTGAAAAAAGTGCCACCCCACAGTGTCCATCAGTGCCACCCACAGTGCCCATCCATGCCCAGTGCCCACCTATCAGTGCCCATCTGTGCCACCCATAAGTATCCATCAGTGCCACCCATGAGTGTCCATCTGTGCCGCCTATGAGTGCCCAGTGCCGCCCATGAGTGCCCATCAGTGCCGCCTATGTGTGCCCATCAGTGCCGCCTATGTGTGCCCATCAGTGCCGCCTATGAGTGCCCATCAGTGCCGCATACCAGCGCCGCCAATCAGTGCCACCTCATCTGTGCCCGTCAGTACTACCTCATCGATGTCCATCAGTGCCATCTCATCGGTGCCCATCAGTGCCGTCATATCAGTGCCCGTAATTAAAAGAGAAAAACTTATTTACAAAAAAATTAACAGAAAAAAATAAAAACATATTTTTTTTTCAAAATTTTCAGTCTTTTTTTAGTTGTTGCGCAAAAAAAAAAAAATCGCAGAGGTGATCAAATACCACCAAAAGAAAGCTCTATTTGTGGGGAAAAAAGGACGTCAATTTTGTTTGGGTACAGTGTAGCACGACCGCGCAATTGCCATTCAAAGTGCGACAGTGCTGAAAGCTGAAAATTGGCTTGGGCGGGAAGGTGCGTAAGTGCCTGGTATGGAAGTGGTTACAATTTATTTTATTGAAAGTATTAATCAATATATTTTTAATTCTATCAGCTATTTATACTTTACTTTTAAGAATAAAAGTACAGTAGAACCTCGGATTACGAGGATAATCCGTTCCAGGAGAATGTTTGTAATCCAAAGCACTCTCATATCAAAGCGAGTTTCCCCATAGAAGTCAATGGAAACGATTAATAATTTGTTCCGCATTGACTTCTATTGCAGTGTTTCTCAACTCCAGTCCTCAAGGCGCACCAACAGGTCATGTTTTCAGGCTTTCCATTATTTTGCACGGGTGATTTGATCAGTTTCACTGCCTTAGTAATTACAACAGCCGTTTCATCGGAGGGAAATCCTGAAAACATGACCTGTTGGGGCGCCTTGAGGACTGGAGTTGAGAAACACTGCTCTATTGCATGCAATAATGCATGTGGCCAGAGGTGGGGGGGGGGCGCCAGAGAGCCTTGTTAATACTCGGGGACAGCTCAGCCGATCTCGGAAAGGTTCGGAAACACTCGGGAACGGAGTATTTGCCTTCTCCAAACCGTTCCGAGTGTCACAGGCGCCCCCCCGCACCTCTGGCCAAATGCGGTACTGCACACCCAATTAGCATGAATTCTTTGGACCCGACTGCGTTAATTATTGCCACCACACCATGCTGCACCCCACCTACATACTCATTTAACCAACCAACTAAACCTCCAATCACCTGCCAGCTCTACATATACACCTTAGCTTTGAAGGAGAGAGAGACCCAGGAAGACTGGTAACTACAATTCCCCCAAGGCAACAGGGAAAAGCAGAAGGGTGACACCTCCTATTTCCCTACCTAACACCCCTCTACTTGCCTATTCTTTAATTTAGTAATTATGGAACCAAGTCATTCTGAGGCATCTGTAAGGGGTTAAGGTTCTGAAGCTAAGGCCCTTCCTTCGATCTCGCCGGCACCCCCCCTCCCTGCTCAACAACTTCAACCCCCCCCCCCCCCGCGCTTCTCGGCTCCAGGGGGCCCCACCACCCTAAGTCCTGCCCTGCATGTGAGACATTCCTTATTAATTGCTAGAACCGTATTATATTTTTTTATCTATCCCGTACTAGGAACGCTCCCTCCCTTTTTCAATTATATTAGGCAGCTGTTGTATTTACTTACTAAGCTTTTTTAATGAAGTGGCGAGTGTTTTTGCGCTAGTATAGAACCCTCAATGTGAAATAACCAAAACAAAATAAATTGAAATGCAGTGCAGCAAAACCTAATCGTGTTTACAACACACAAATACAGAGATCAATACAAAATGGGGTTATGCGCAACGTATCACGCCTAACATAGTAAGTGTAAACATAAACAAACAGGGCCAGATTCACAAAGATATACGACGGTGTATTTCCAGATACGCCGTCGTATCTCTGACTTAAACTGGTCGTATCTATGCGTCTGATTCATAGAATCAGTTACGCATAGATATGGCTAAGATCCGACAGTGTTACACTGTGTTACACTGTCGGATCTTATTTTCAATTTGAAAATGGCGCCGGGGGCGTTCCCGCTGATTTACGTAAAATAATATGTAAATTAGCGAGATACGCAAATTCACGAACGTACACGGACCCGACGCAGTGTTCTTACGACGTTTCCGTAGCGGCTTTCCCGGCGTATACTTACCCCTGCTTCTATGAGGCGCAGCCAATGTTAAGTATAGCCGACGTTCCCGCGTCGAATTTGAATTTTTTTACGTCGTTTTGCGTAAGTCGTTCTCGAATACGGATGGACGTCGTTTACGTAAGCGTCGAAACCACTGACGTCCTAGCGACGTCAGTGGGAGCAATGCACGCCGCAAAATTTCGCGGACGGCGCATGCGCATTTAAATCGGCGCGGGAACGCGCCTGATTTAAATAGTACACTCCCCCTAGCCGCGGAATTTGAATTCCGCCGGGGGTTTTACGATCCGCCGCCGCAAGTTTGGAGGTAAGTTGTTTGTGAATTACCCACTTGCCTCGCAAACTTGCGGGAGCGGATCTTAAATCAGGTAGATCGAGCGGATCTAAAGATCCGCTGATCTACGTAAATCTGGCCCAAAGAATCTGAATAATGTAAATAAAAATACTAAACTCAAGATAATAGGTGGATGATGACTCTGTGTAAATGAATAAATAATAGTAATGGGAGAGCCCACAAGCTCAAATAATATAAAGTGCAATAGCAAATACAGTAAGCAATAAAGTGCAAAAAAGTCCCATAAATGGATAGTGACAAGATGCCAAATGGGAATAATAAAGTGATGAAGTGCACAAAAATCCTATGAATAAATAAATTAGCTGCCAGATGGGAGTGCTGATGTAGCTGAATTTCCACTCAATCAGATAAAATAGTTGACAGATGGATGATCGTGTCCCTCACTGGGCTCACAGGACTCTTACCTCCAGGCCAACAATAAAGGGCATCAAATAGAATCCTTACTGGCAGTCCTCTATGAATGGTCTCAGCCAATCCTCCCTTAAAGCTGCTGGAGCGTCTCCTCGGCCAATCCAAACGGTACTCAGACCCGGGTGGAGAGAAAGAGAACAAAAAAGGGGGCTCCAATAGTGAAGTACGGTAAGACTCAGGGGTGTTTTATTAAAGAAAAACCTGCGCTTACATAAAACAAACTAAAATCGTGCAGTAATGTAAAGAAACGAGCGGCGTCCTCAGCGCCAGCTTACGTCACTCCAGGTGTACGTCCGTCCAATCCCTACGCGTTACGACACGGGGTCACGTGTCTTCATCTGGGGACCCCAGACGAAGACACGTGACCCCGTGTCGTAACGCGTAGGGATTGGACGGACGTCACTCCAGGTTGAGGACGCCGCATTACTGCACGATTTTAGTTTGTTTCATGTAAGCGCAGGTTTTTCTTTAATAAAACACCCCTGTTACTTAGTAAAACGACGTAACCGACGGAAAAAGACGACGCGGACCCGACGCCATACTTAACATGGCATACGACGGACTGGCGTAAGGTTACCCCTCATATAGCAGGGGTAACCTTACGCTTACGGAAACGACGTAAAACGACGACGCCGCGGCGCAAATTCGTTCGGGAATCGGCGTATCAGGCTCATTTGCATAGTCAAATGAGACCTGAACGTAAACGCCACCTAGCGGTCAGCGTTGTATTGCATTTAGGATCCGACGGTGTAAGTGACTTACACCAGTCGGATCCTAGCCTAATTCCGGCGAATACAAAACAACGATACGCCGGCGGGAATTTCGAATTACGCCGGTGTATCTGTAGATACACCGGCGTAACTCTTTTGAGAATCTGGCCCCACGTCATTTCTAAACAGGATTAAGATTGATGAAGTTCCCAGGACAGAATTCATCCTCCGGGTGAAGTAAAGAACTAAAGTGGATTCTCTGCATTTAACATAATTAGAGATTAGGGATTTTTCACTTATGGGAATTGGCCATTAGGTAACGTTGGTAAAGGCTGATCAGACCATTAGGCCTTACCTTACCTTATGGACATGCTCACAGGTCTCTTTTATATGTAGCACTGCCCCCGGAGGAGCTGCTGGTTTAGTTTTGGGTCTTGCACGTTACCTCGTACCTCGTCGTCTAGGGGTTGAGAGTCTGAAAAAAGTTCAATGTCCACAAGTTCTAGTTCCTTTTCTTTCGCTTTATTTTCAAACAACTTGCAGAAGTAGAAGGATGAAGGGTCAGGGGAAGGTTCAGGAGCACAAGGCAGATCACTGGGGAATTGCTAAACTTCAAAGTCACTCTCACAACCAGTGGCGCAAAAAAAAAACTGCAGCCTCACTGTGCCCATCAAACGCAGCTACTGTGCCCATCAATTGTCACCACTGTGCCATGCCATAAATTGTCGCCACTGTGCCATCAATTGTCGCCACTGTGCCATGCCATCAAATGCAGCCACTGTGCCATCAATTGTCACCTCTGTGCCATGCCATGCCATCAAATGCAGCCACTGTGCCATCAATTGTCACCACTGTGCCCATCAATTGTCACCTCTGTGCCATGCCATGCCATCAAATGCAGCCACTGTGCATATCAATTGTCGCCACTGTGCCCATCAATTGTCGCCACTGTGCCAATCAATTGTCACCACTGTGCCATGCCAAACACAGCCACTGTGCCATTAATTGTCACCACCGTGCCCATCAATTGTCACCACCGTGCCCATCAATTAGCACCCATGTGCCCATAAATTAGTGCCAGTATGCCCATAAGTAAGCGCCACTGTGCCCATCAATTGTCACCACTGTGCCATGCCATAAATAATCGCCACTGTGCCATCAATTGTCGCCAATGTGCCATCAATTGTCGCCACTGTGCCATGCCATCAAATGCAGCCACTGTGCCATGTCATCAAACTCAGCCACTGTGCCATCATTTATCGCCACTGTGCCCATCAATTGTCACCTCTGTGCCATGCCATCAAACGCAGCCACTGTGCCATCAATTGTCGCCATTGTGCATATCAATTGTCGCCACTGTGCCCATCAATTGTCACCACTGTGCCATGCCAAACACAGCCACTGTGCCATTAATTGTCACCACCGTGCCCATCAATTGTCACCACCGTGCCCATCAATTAGCGCCACTGCCCATAAATTAGCACCACTGTGCCCATAAACAAGCGCCACTGTGCCCATAAATTAGCGCCACTGTGCCCTGGTAAATGCTGCCACTGTGCCCTGTAAAAGCGCCACTGTGCCCATAAATTAGCACCACTGTGCCCATAATTTAGCGCCACTGTGCTCTGTTAAATGCTGCCACTGTGCCCTGTAAAATGCGCTGGTGGGCACTGAGAAGTGGCACTAATAGGTGGCACTGATAGCTGGCACTGATGAGCACTGATAGGTGGCAGTGATGCATGAATCCATGTGTTGTATTCAGTGGCGGTGCAGGAGCGAGAGGGGGCGGTGCTCCTGCGACCTCTGTGGACGCACCGCCACTGCTCACAACTTTCTCTTAAGTGGGTATTGCTCACCCGCATAGGCCCCTCTCACCTGGCCTAGCACCCGGGATGACGCACGGGCAAGAATAATCTCAGTCTCTGCCACAGACTGGGTGCAAGTTCAGATGAGGGATTCCGGAATCCTCTGCCACAGGATTTGGTACCCGGAGATCCAGCCTTACAGTTCTAGAGCCTTTAACCACTTCCCGCCTGGCCTATGGCCGATTTACGTCCAGGAAGTGGTTGTGAAATCCTGACAGGACGTCCATGGACCTCCTGCAGGATTTCATGCCGCGCGCGCCACGTGATCAGCCGTTTTGAATCACGGCTGATCACGATGTAAACAGGAAGAGCCGTTGATGGCTCTTCCTCACTCGCGTCTGACAGACGCGAGTATAGGAGAGCCGATCGGCGGCTCTCCTGACAGGGGGTTTATCAGCGCAGCCCCCCCTCGGATCGCCACATGGACCACCAGGGAAGCCCACCCTGGACCACCAGGGTGGGCAAAAAAAAAAAGTCTTAAAAAAAAAAGATGCCAATCAGTGCCCACAAATGGGCACTGACTGGCAACATGGGTAGATCAGTGCTGCCCGACAATGTCCGTCAGTGCCACCCCAAGTGTCCATCAGTGCCACCCCACAGTGTCCATCAGTGCCACCCCACAGTGCCCATCCATGCCCAGTGCCCACCTATCAGTGCCCATCTGTGCCACCCATAAGTATCCATCAGTGCCACCCATAAGTGCCGCCCATGAGTGCCCATCTGTGCCGCCTATGAGTGCCCATCAGTGCCGCCTATGTGTGCCCATCAGTGCCGCCTATGTGTGCCCATCAGTGCCGCCTATGTGTGCCCATCAGTGCCGCATACCAGCGCCGCCAATCAGTGCCACCTCATCTGTGCCCGTCAGTACTACCTCATCGATGTCCATCAGTGCCATCTCATCGTGCCCATCAGTGCCGCAATATCAGTGCCCGTAATTGAAAGAGAAAACTTACTTATTTACAAAAAAATTAACAGAAAAAAATAAAAACGTAATTTTTTTTTTACATTTTCGGTCTTTTTTTAGTTGTTGCGCAAAAAAAAAAATCGCAGAGGTGATCAAATACCACCAAAAGAAAGCTCTATTTGTGGGGGAAAAAGGCCGCCAATTTTGTTTGGGAGCCACGTCGCACGACCGCGCAATTGTCATTCAAAGTGCGACAGCGCTGAAAGCTGAAAATTGGCTTGGGCGGGAAGGTGCGTAAGTGCCCTGTATGGAAGTGGTTAAGCCAACTGTAAGGCTTTGTAGGCTACAGTGCATCCTTCAATAAGTTTCCAGGCCTCTCCCAAAGTACCAGCCTTCCGCTGGGTCCTTTCCGGGTCCTCCCCTGGTTTCCTCCATTGAGTGGCTTCCTCCCGCAGGACAGACAGCACAGGCAGGATCACCTCCAAAGTGTAGGCCCCAGTCAGGATAACTGGGCCTACCAGGCTGAAATGCAACCTCGGGCCAGCATGGTCCCAGAGGCTAGAAATCACACAACACATACCTCGCGCCAGGAGGGCCACGAGGCGAAAGAGCCCCCCGTAAAATGGCGTCTGCCCCTTAAGTATCCTTCCCCAGCATGCCCAGCAGGGAGACCACTCCCACTAGGCTGTTCCTGAGGAAAGGCACCCAATACACCATGGCTTGCCTTAGTTCCAACATTGGCCTGTGGTGGTACCGCCACCTACAGGCAAACAAAGGCAAATCCCTCCAGCACAGCCATAGCCGGAACAGAGGTTGTTTTAGCCTTAACCACTTAACGCCCACCGCACGCCTATTTACGTCCACAGAATGGCACGTACAGGCAGATGGGCGTATATATATAAGTCTCTGCCTTCTAGCGGGTCGGGGGTCCGATCGGGACCCCCTCTGCTGCGTGCGGCGAGCGGCTAACCTCGGGGAGCGATCCGGGACGACGGCGTGGCTATTCGTTTCTAGCCGCCCCGTCGCGATCGCTCCCCGGAGCTGAAGAACAGGGAGAGCCGTATGTAAACATGGCTTCCCCGTGCTTCACTGTGGCGGCTGCATCGATCGAGTGATCCCTTTTATAGGGAGACTCGATCGATGACGTCAGACCTACAGCCACACCCCCCTACAGTTGTAAACACACACTAGGTGAACCCTAACTCCTACAGCGCCCCCTGTGGTTAACTCCCAAACTGCAACTGTCATTTTCACAATAAACAATGCAATTTAAATGCATTTTTGCTGTGAAAATGACAATGGTCCCAAAAATGTGTCAAAATTGTCCGAAGTGTCCGCCATAATGTCGCAGTCACGAAAAAAATCGCTGATCGCCGCCATTAGTAGTAAAAAATTTTTTTTTATAAAAATGCAATAAAACTATCCCCTATTTTGTAAACGCTATAAATTTTGCGCAAACCAATTGATAAACGCTTATTGCGATTTTTTTTACCAAAAATAGGTAGAAGAATATGTATCGGCCTAAACTGAGGAAAATGTGTTTTTATATATGTTTTGGGGGATATTTATTACGGCAAAAAGTAAAAAATATTGCATTTTTTTTCAAATTGTCGCTCTATTTTTGTTTATAGCGCAAAAACTAAAAACCGCAGAGGTGATCAAATACCACCAAAAGAAAGCTCTATTTGTGTGGAAAAAAGGACGCCAATTTTGTTTGGGAGCCACGTTGCACGACCGCGCAATTGTCAGTTAAAGCGACGCAGTTAAAGCGACGCATTGTCAGTTAAATGCCTGGGCATTTAGCAACAAAATGGTCCGGGGCTTTAACAAAATCTGAGCCAAACGATCGGCTCAGACACCCTCTAAATTTGACATAGCGCCTGTCATCAGGAGCAGGGCGCTACATATATGATAGCGTTTAACCACTTGCTTACCGGGCTCTTAAACCCCCCTCCTGACCAGACCAAGTTTCAGCTTTCAGCGCTCTCACTATTTGAATGACAATTGCGCGGTCACACAACGCTGTACCCAAAATATTTTGTTCCCACAAAAAGAGCTTTCTTTTGGTGGTATTTGATCACCTCTGCGCTTTTAATTTTTTGTAAAAAAAAAAAATTGCAAAAGACCAATTAAAAAAAATACAAAACCGTTTTTATATTTTGTTATGAAGTTTTGCAAACAGGTAATTTTTCTCCTTCATTGATTTACGCTGATGAGGCTGCACTGATGGGCACCGATAGGCTGCATTGATGGGCACCAATAAGGTGGCACTGGTGGGCACTGATAGGCGGCACTGGTGGAAAAAGGAAATAAAAATTTCATAGTTTGTTGTAAAATTTTGCAAACCGGTAAATTTTCTCCTTCACTGATGTATGCTGATGGGCACTGATGAGGCTACACTGATGGACACCGATGAGGCTGCACTTATGGGCACTGATGAGACTGCACTGATGAGGCTGCACTGATAGGTGGCACTGATAGGCAGCACTGATAGGTGGCACTGGTAGATGGCACTGATTGGTGGCACTAATGAAGAGACACTGATAGATGGCACTGATGGGCACTGATAGGCAGAACTGATAGGTGGCACTGATGAGGAGACACTGATGGGCAGCACCAGGGCCGCCATCAGGAATTATGGGGCCCCTTGCACAGCTTCAGGGGGGGGGTGCTGCCGTCTGAAATTGAGAAGGGAGGGGGCTGCCGCGAATTGAGAAGCGGGGGGGGGGCCTTTACAAAAAAAAGAAGAGATAAAGAAAAATATATATAAAAAAAGGGGGGTAGCCATCTGGGACCCTGGAGGCCTCTGGGCCCTTTAATAAAAAGAAATAAAAAATATATATATATTTTTTTTTTTTAAAAGGGGGGTTGCCATCTGGCCCTTTAATAAAAAAAAAAAAGAAGAAACCTCTGGGCTCTTTGATAAAAAATAAAATAAAAAAAAATATATAAAAAAATAAATAAACATTTATAAAAAATATATATATAAAAATAAAAAAATAAATAAATATATAAAAAAAAGATTATTTTTTATATAAAAAATGAGGGGTTGTCATCTGGGGGGCCTGCGGATCTCCGGGGCCCTGGGGACCTCCGGACCCCTAAAAAAAAAAAAATTGGCCCTTTAATAAAAGATAAAATAAAAATATATAAAAAAATTATATATATATATATATCTTTAAAGGGGGTTGCCACCCGGGGACCCCTGGGGACCTCCGGGCCCCTTACAGGTGTACTGCCTGTACCCCCCTGATGGCGGCCCTGGGCAGCACTTATGGGTACTGGTAGGTGGCACTGATATGTGGCACTAATAAGGCTGCACTAATGGGCAATGATAGGTGGCACTGATGAGGCTGCACTGATGGGCACTGATAGGTGGCACTGATGAGGCTGAACTAATGGGCACTGATAGGTGGCACTGATGGGCACTGGTAGGCAGCACTGATAGGTGGCACTGATGAGAAGGCACTACTGGGCACTGATTGGCAGCACTGCTGGGCACTGCTGGGACTGTACTGATAATCAGGACACCGATTATCAGTGCTGATGTCCCTTTGACACAAGCCGGTTATCAGCTCTCTTCTCCCCTCCTCGGGGTGCCAGCGTGAGGAAAGAAAAGACGTTAACCGTCTTGTGATCAGCTGTGATTGGACACAGCAGCTGATCACGTGGTAAAGAGCTGCTGTGATTGGCCCTTTACCCCGATCTGTAAATCCTTAGGATGCGGCAATCACAGAGTGCGCCGCCCGTGTTCCTCAGGGGGCGCGAGGGCAGCGTGATCGCGGGAGGATGTCCCTGTATGCCCTTTCTGGCAAAGTAAGCCCGCGCTGTAGCTGTCTTCCGGCTATGGCTTGGGCGGGAACAGGTTAATGGCCCTGCAATCTATTTTTAATTTTGAGTCCGAAGTACCCGCAGGGCGTAAGTTGGCTAATGCGATCATGGATGCCCTCCCGGCACTGTAAGCCATCTTTCGGCTAAAGAGTGGGCGGTGAGGGGATAAAATCCCTTTCACATTCACTCCACACATGGACACAGAGAAACAAACAGCAATTTCTTCAGAACAACAAAAGGTCAGAATCTGCAACAAAGTTTGTTACAATCCTTGTACATCGATCACCCAGGGGGGGAGGGGAGGGGGGGTTGTTCTTTCTCTTTTGGCACTCTTTAATAAAATGGCTCTGTGGGAATTGTTGTTTTCGATCGTTTCAGCTTGCCAAGTCCTTCAGAGGATAAAGGAACGGCGGGCAATGGGGATCCGCCATGTTTTGTACACAGCGAAGGAGTTCTTTTCTTTTCTTGTTTTTTTGTAATTCACAGAATTCAAAGAGCTTCCAGTTCCAGCAAAGGCCGCGGGAGGGACGCCAAACACCCCCACAACCCAGATGTCCCGACCTTCCTACAAGGTCACCAGAGGCGACTCCATCGAGGAGGACCTTCTTCTTTTCTGTTGGGAATAGGCAACCCCTTTAGGCGGCATTGATTGGAGACTGAATAACCCTTTCATGCCCAAGCCTATTTATGACATTTGGTGTTTACAAGTTAAAATCCATGGCCCGGATTCAGGTAGATTTGCGCTTTTTTTACGGAGGCGCAGGGCAACGTTTTTGCCCTGCGCCCCGCAAATTTACTGCGCTGCCCTTGATTCACGGAGCAGTAGCTCCGTAAATTGCGTGGGCGCGCCGGCAAAATGCCCGGCGTAAGCGCGCGCAATTTAAATGATCCCGTAGGGGGCGGGAATCATTTAAATTAGGCGCGCTCCCGCGCCGAGCGTAGAGCGCATGCTCCGTCGGGAAACTTTTCCGCCGTGCATTGCGGGAAATGACGTCGCAAGGACGTCATTTGCTTCAAAGTGAACGTGAATGGCGTCCAGCGCCATTCACGAATCACTTACGCAAACTACGTAAATTTGAAATTTCGCGACGCGGGAACGACGGGTATACGTAACATTGGCTGCCCCTGCTAATAGCAGGGGCAGCCTTACGCGAACACCGCCGTACGGAAACAACGTAAACTGCGTACGCAGGGCTCGCGTAACGTTGTGAATCAGCGTTAGTATGCAATTTGCATACTATACGCTGAGCACAACGGGGAACGCCACCTAGCGGCCACCACAAGAATGCAGCCTAAGATATGCAGGCATAAGAGCCTTATGCCGCGCATATCTTAGGCTGCAGTCGGTGTAACGAGGTTCCTGAATCAGGAGCATTCGTTACGCCGGGGCAAGTAAGCAATTGCGCTGCGTAACTATGGTTACACAGGCGCAATTTGCTTCTTGAATCCAGCCCCATATTTCTTGCTAGAAAATTACTTAGAACCCACAAATATTATGGGCTAGATTCAGTAAGAAGTTACGTTGGCGTATCTGTTTGATACGCCGCGTAACTTCTAGGATGCGCCGGCGTATCTTTTTTCTGTATTCAGAAAGCAAGATACGCCGGAATTTTGCTAAGATACGACCGACGTAAGTCTCTTACGTCGTCGTATCTCAGGGTGCATATTTATGCTGGCCGCTAGGTGGCGCTTCCGTTGATTTCGGCATAGAATATGCAAATGAGCTAGATACGCCGATTCAGAAACGTACGTGCGCCCGGCGGAATTTTTTACGTTGTTTACGTAAGGCTTTTTCCGGCGTAAGGTTACTCCTGCTATATGAGGCGTATCCAATGTTAAGTATGGACGTCGGGACTGCGTAGAATTTTACGTTGTTTGCGTAAATCGTTCGCGAATAGGGCTTTGCGTAAATTACGCTCACGTCAAAAGCATTGACTATTTGTGACGTGATTAGGAGCATGCGCACTGGGATACGTTCACGGACGGCACATGCGCCGTTCGTTAGAGACGTCATTTACGCGGGGTCCTGTTTTATTTACATAAAACACGCCCACCCCTTCAAATTTTTATTCGGCGCGCTTATGCCGGCAAATTTACGCTACGCCGCCGTAACTTAGGGCGCAGGTTCTTTGTGAATCCAGCCCCTGCCTCACTAAGTTACGGCGGCGTAGCGTATCTGAGATACGCCCGCACAAAGTTACGGCGGGCTATCTGAATCTAGCCCTATATATATATATTTTTAGCAGAGAATCTAGAGAATAAAATGGCGATTGTTGCAATATTTTATGTCTCACTGTATTTGTGCGGCGGTGTTTCAAACGCAACTTTTTGGGGAAAATTTACTTTCATGAATTTAAAAAAAAAATGAAAAAGTAAAGTGAGCCCAATTTTTTTGTATAATGTGAAAGATGATGTTACACCGAGTAAATAGATACCAAACACGTCACGCTTTATAATTGTATGCACGCGTGGAATGGCGACAAACTACGGTAACTAAAAATCTCCATAGGCGACGCTTTAAACTTTTTTTTACGGTTACCAGGTTAGAGTTACAGAGGATGTCTAGTACTAGAATTATTGCTCTCGCTCTGACGATCGCGGCGATACCTCACATGTGTGATTTGAACACCGTTTTTTATATGCGGGCGCGACTTCAGTATGCGTTTTCTTTGTCGCGCAAGCTCGCGGGGAGGGGGGGGGGCGCTTTACATTTATTTATTTTTTTCTTATTTATTTTATGTATTTTTATAATTTTCCTTTTTTTTTTTTTCTTCTACATTTTGATCACTTTGTGATCACTTTGTAAACATCCCTTGTGACAGTAGTAGGTGGTGACAGGTACTCTTTATGGAGGAATCGGGGGTCTAAAAGACCCCCGATCCCTCCTTTGCACTTCAAAGTATTCAGATCGCCAAAAACGGAGATTCTGAATACTGTGTACTTTTTTAAATCCGGCGCCATTGGCAGCCAAGAAACCCGGATGTGACGTCATGACGTCGCTTCCGTGTTTCCATTTGCGGAGACTGAATCAAAGCCGTTTACCGATTCGTTCCAGTCTGCGCACAGAAGGCGCCGGATGGAGGATCGGGTCTCCCGGTGGGACGGGAGGCCCTCTCCTCCGGCATAACAACCGAGTGGCTTTTAGCCGCATCGGTTGTTATGTCTGGATAGCTAATCGCCGGCTCTAAACAACGGTACCGGGATGATGCCTGCAGCTGCATATCATCCCGGTATAACCCCCGAAAGCCGAGGACGCATATATGCGTACGCTCGGCGTGAAAGGGATAAGGCCAGACGATGGACGGAACTCTTACATTTTGTCTTCTCTGACCTTCAGAGACCTAATAGAACCTTCTCTATCCACTGAAGAGAAATGCAGACTCATGCATACTTCATGATGCAGTTAATGGATAACTAGTACTTAGCTATGCGCTCTCTCCGGAGCCCCCGGGCCCCATTAGTACTAGATGTGGGAAAAAGTAAATCTGTACTTCATAGAGAACAATCAGATTCCACCCACCATGTGCTGTACTGGGATTAGAGAATGAGCATTTATAGACTCGTTTGTGGCAACAGAATCGTTATTTTCTTTGCTTTATTAACCATTTCACTACCAGAGCCATTTTTGTGTCTTTTATTTTTTTTGCATACATGTTTTACCACAAATGCCGACCAGCGCACGACAATAAACGTTGGCACAATGGCTTTCGGCTGGGCAAATGGTTGTACAGGCACGTCCCCTTTAAATCGAGGAATTGTGGGCGCGCGGTGTCCCGCGATCGTGTCACGGAGCGGCAGAATGGGGAGATGCCTATGTCAACAAGGCATTTCCCTGTTCTTCCTAGTGACGGGACACTGATGGTCTGCTCCTGGGCGTACAGGTACGCCCCCTTTAAATTGAGGAATTGTGGGCGCGCTGCGTCCCGCGATCGTGTCACGGAGCGGCAGAATGGGGAGATGCCTAGTGACGGGACACTGATGGTCTGCTCCCTGTCAGTTTTGATCAGTGTTGTGTCACTCATAGCCCATTCCCCACACAGTTAGAAGCACTCCCTAGGACACACTTAACCCCTTCAGCGCCCCCTAGTGTTTAACCCCTTCCCTGTCACTCATTTAGGCCCCTTTCACACTGGGGCATTTATCAAGCGTTTTTCGAGCGTTATTACACCGTTATTCTAGCGTTATTAGAGCGAAGCCTCATCTGCAATCCCAATATGCTGGTAAAGCGCCGCTAACACCCTAACATTTTAGGGCGTTTTTGCGGTGCCTCGGTGTGAAAGGGTAAGGCGTTTTTACAGCACTTTTCAATTCAGTTCAATGGAGAGGGGCGTTTTTGGAGCGTTTTTTTTTTCAGTGCTCAAAAGCTGCTCCAAAGATGCTGCTTTCAGGACTCAGTGTGAAAGGGTCCATTGAGATGCATGGAGAGGGTTTTAAGAGTGCTATTTTTAACACTAAAACGCTGTAAAAACACTTCAGTGTGAAAGGGGTCTTACACAGTAATCAGTACATTTTTATAGCACTGATCGCTGTATAAATGACAATGGTACTAAAATAGTGTCAGAAGTTGTCCGATGTGTCCGCCATAATGTCGCAGTCCCGATAAAAAAACGTGGATCGCCGCCATTACCAATAAAGAAGAAATTCATAAAAAAAATGCCATAAAACGATCCCCTATTTTGTAGACGCTAACTTTTCGATAAACGCTTATTGCGTTTTTTTTTTCCAAAAATAGGTAGAAGAATATGTATCGGCCTAAACTGAGGAAAAAAATATTTTTTTTATATATTTTTGGGGGATATTTATTATAGAAAAAAGTAAAAAATATTGTTTTTTTTTCTAAATTGTCGCTCTATTTTTGTTTATAGCGCAAAAAAACTAAAAAGCGCAGAGGTGATCAAATACCACCAAAAGAAAGCTCTATTTGTGGGGAAAAAAATCCGTCAATTTTTGTTTGGGAGCCACGTCGCACGGCCGCGCAATTGTCAGTTAAATCGTCGCAGTGCCGAATCGCAAAAAGTGCTCTTGGTCTTTGTCCAGCCAAATGGTCCGGGGCTGAAGTGGTTAAAGGGGGGGGGGGGTGATCATTTTCTTTTTTTAATAATTTTTTTATCCTCAGTTTAGGCCGATACGTATTCTTCTCTTCTACATATTTTTATTAATAACAATCGCAATAAGCGTTTATCGATTGGTTTGCGCAAAAGTTATCGCATCTACAAAATAGGGGATAGTTTTATGGCATTTTTATTATTATTATTATTAATTTTTTTTTACTAGTAATGGCGGCGATCTGCGATTTTTATCGGGACTGCGACATTATGGCGGACACATCGGACACTTTTGACACATTTTTGGAACCATTGTCATTTATCCACTTAAGAACCGGACCAAAATGCAGCTAAAGGACCAGGCCCCTTTTTGCAAATCGGGACTGCGTCGCTTTAACTGACAATTGCGCGGTCGTGCGACGTGGCTTCCAAACAAAATTGGTGTCCTTTTTTTCCCCACAAATAGAGCTTTCTTTTGGTGGTATTTGATCACCTCTGCGGTTTTTATTTTTTGCGCTATAAACAAAAATAGAGCGACAATTTTGAAAAAAAATCAATATTTTTTACTTTTTGCTGTAATAAATATCCCCCAAAAAATAACTAAAAAAACATTTTTTCCCTCAGTTTAGGCCGATACGTATTCTTCTACCTATTTTTGTTAAAAAAAAATCACAATAAGTGTTTATCGATTGGTTTGCGCAAAATTTATAGCGTTTAAAAAATAGGGCATAGTTTTATTGCATTTTTATAATTTTTTTTTTTTTTTACTACTAATGGCGGCGTTTAGCGATTTTTTTTCGTGACTGCGACATTATGGCGGACACTTCGGACAATTTTGATACATTTTTGGGACCATTGTCATTTTCACAGCAAAAAATGCATTTAAATTGCATTCTTTATTGTGAAAATGACAGTTGCAGTTTGGGAGTTAACCACAAGGGGGCGCTGATGGGGTTATGTGTTCCCTGAAGTGTGTTTACAACTGTAGGGGGGTGTGGCTGTAGGTGTGATGTCATCGATTGTGTCCCCCTATAAAAGGGATCACTCGATCGATGACGCCGCCACAGTGAAGAATGGGGAAGCCGTGTTTACACTCACCTCTCCCCGTTCTTCAGCTCCGGGGACCGATCGCGGGACTCCAGCGGCGATCGGGTCCGCGAGTCCCGCGGTCCCAGTCACGGAGCTTCGGACCGGGTCGCGGGGGCGCGCCGCGACCCACGGCTGGGTACTAGTCCAGGACGTACCTGTACGTGCTTGTGCCCAGCCGTGTCATTCCGCCGACGTATATGTGCAGGAGGCGGTCCTTAAGTGGTTATACAGCGATCAGTGTTATAAAAATGCACTGATTACTGTGTGAATGTAACTGGCAGGTAAAGGGCTAAACACTAGGGGGCGATCAAGGGGTTAATTGTGTTCCCTAGTGTGTGTTTCCAACTGTAGGGGGAGGGGACTGACCTAGAGGAAATGGCACATTGTGGTTACTAGCTATTAGGAACTCACAATCTGTCTTTCCTCACAGAACAGAACGGGGATCTGTGTGTTGACACACACGTCCCTGTTCTGCACACCTTCCTGGAACGCCTCCGCTTTGGGCCGCAGTCCGCTCCTTGTGGCAGATGCTATTAACACTTCCAGGTCTCCAGTCTACTGTCCAATCACGGTGGCACTTTGTAACTGGTCCTGGTCGATTCGCCCCCCCTCCCCCCCCACCAGGCCTGTTGTGTACTTTTGGACCTTTGTTACAACATATTCCTGTTACTGTACCTGGACTCCGAGTCCTCCCTGGTTATTA
The DNA here is from genome assembly GCF_905171775.1 of Rana temporaria. Lineage (NCBI taxonomy): Eukaryota > Metazoa > Chordata > Amphibia > Anura > Ranidae > Rana > Rana temporaria. Next base: position 9,763,898 of record NC_053491.1, read on the forward strand.
TCATCAGAGCTTTTTCTTTTCTCAGAAAATAGGTGCAGGAACTCAACCGCGACCCTGTTGAGATTTCACAAACCGTAGAAGCATTTTAAAGTTGCTTAAATACCAGGGGCTAGATTCACGTAGGAAGGCGCATCTTTGTGCGGGCGTAGCGTATCCTATTTACGCCGCCGTAACTGTGCAGTATTCACAAAGAACTTGCGCCCTAAGTTACGGCGACATAGCGTAAATGGGCCGGCGTAAACCCCGCCTAATTCAAAGTAGGCTGGTAGGGGGCGTGTTGTATGGTAATGAATCGTGACCCCCACGTAAATGACGCACCTTACGAACGGCGCATGTGCGCGCATGCTCAGTATCACGTTGAATTTTCTCCCTAAATTACGCCGGCTCAATGCCTAGTCGACGTGAACGTAACCTACGCCTATCCCCATTCACGTACGACTTGCGCAAACGACGTAAAAGACGACGCCGTTTCCGACGTTTCCGACGTCCATACCTTAACATGACTTACCCCTGCTTTATGAGGGTTAAAGTTACGCCGGTCGTACGCCTTACGTAAACAGCGTATTTTAATACGCCGGGCGCAAGTACCTTCGTGAATCGGCGTATCTAGCTCATTTGCATATTCGATGCGGAAATATACGGAAGCGCCACCTAGCGGCCAGCGTAAATATGCACCCTAAGATACGACGGTGTAGGAGACTTACGTCAGTCGTATCTTGGCCGAATTCAAGCGTAACTGATTCTATGAATCAGGCGCGAAGTTACGACGGCGCACATTCGGACTTTACGACGGCGTACATGGAGATACGCCGTCGTAAGTCCTTTGTGAATCTGGGCCCCGTGATTACATTACACACAGTGTGCAGAGCTGTCACTTATAAACACAGAAACCAGACTTCTGTGTTTACAAGTGATTGTGGTGAGCGGGCACCAAAGGGTCTGAGCCAGAGGTGGTGGAACTGAGTTCCCCCAAGTTCCCCCCTGAAAAAAAGCCCTGGTTATTATTATTATTATTATTATTATTATACAGGATTTATAGAGCGCCAACAGTTTACGCAGCGCTTTACAATATAAAAGGGAGACAATACCGTTGCAATACAATAACATACAAGAGGATTAAGAGGGCCCTGCTCAGAAGAGCTTACAATCTAATCGTTTTTGCATCACACTGCACCTACCCACACAGGCCCAGATTCTCAAAGGAGATACAACGGCGTATCTCCAGATACGCCGTCGTATCTCTGAGTCCGAGCCGTCGTATCTATGCACCTGATTCTAATGCCTAGTACACACGAGAGGATTTATCCGCGGAAACGGATACTAACCAGGAGATCAAAATCCCCGCGGAATTCCGTCCGCGGTGACGCGTCGCGCCGTCGCCGCGATGATGACGCGGCGACGTGCGCGCCGCTGTCATATAAGGAATTCCACGCATGCGTCGAATCATTACGACGCATGCGAGGGAGGGGTTCGGACAGATCGATCCGGTGAGTCTGTACAGACCACCGGATCGATCCGCTGGAGCCGATTCCAGCGGATAGATTTCTTAGCATGTTAGGAAATTTTTATCCGCTGGAAATCGGTCGGCCCGAAATATATCCGCTGAAACCGATCCGCGGATCAATTTCAGCGGATCGATCCTCTCGTGTGTACGGGGCCTTAGGCTGCATTTTCAGGCTGGCCGCTAGGTGGCGCTTCCGTATGTTTACGCGAGGAATATGCTAATTAGGTAGATACGGCGATTCAGAAACGTACGTCCCGCCGGCGCATTTTTTTTACGCCGTTTACGTTCGGCTTTTTTCGGCGTATAGTTACCTCTGCTATATGAGGCTTAGCTAATGTTAAGTATGGCCGTCGTTCCCGCGCCGAGTTTTGACATTTTTACGTCGTTTGCGTAAGTCGTTCACGAATACGGCTTTACGTCATTTACGTTCACGTCGAATCCAATACGTCACTGCGGCGTAATTTGGAGCAATGCACCCTGGGATATTTTACGGACGGCGCATGCGCCGTTCCAAAAATACGTCAAAAAAGCGGGGTCAAGTACAATTTAAATAAAACACGCCCCCAACATCCCCATTTGAATTAGGCGGGCTTACGCCGCCACACATACGTTACGCCGCCGTAACTAAGGGCGCAAGTTCTTTCTGAATACAGAACTTGCGCCCAAAGTTACAGCGGTGTAACGTATCGGAGAATCTGGCCCCTTGTTTTTTTCTAGAGCCTGAAAACGTCATTTTTTAGAACCCGAAAAACGGTTGTGTGTACGCGGCATAAAGCATTTTTTTTTATACCAAAATATCAGATTATTTCTTAAGTTTCTAATACCAACACGCGCACTCCTACACATCTCACAACACTTCTTCCTCCTACACAACCGTTCCTGCGCCCACACATTTCAGAGAACGCCTTCTTCCAAGAACATGTTCTATTTGCTATAATTATCCTTCATCTGTCAGTTTATCTGTCTGTCCATTTATTGATCAATCTATCTGCAATCGCCATCTTTTGTAGACGGGTTCATCTCTCTTCTATTCCTATTCATATCGTGGTATATTATTGTATCGTTCTGCAATGTATTTATACAACCCTATAGTTATCCATACATCTCTTTGATTTTTCCCATCATCATTTGCAAGGGTTGTTTTTTTTTAGCTGTACTAAGAGTCTACACCAGGCATGTCCAAAGTCCGGCCCGCGGGCCGATTGTGGCCCTTGTTCCGGTTTAATGTGGCCCCCCCCCCTGGTAATTTGGATATATCTTTTGCTCCCCCTGTGCTACTAAAGATATAGGGCCAGATTCAGAAAGAAGTTACGCCGGCGTATCTATAGATACGGGGCCAGATTCATGTAGCTCAGCGGATCTTTAGATCCGCGTAATCTATGTGTTTTACGATCCGCCGGTGCAATTTAGCGAGGCTAGTGCAGTATTCACAAAGCACTTACCTCGAAAATTGCACCGTCGGATCGTAACTCCCCCGGCGGAATGCAAATTCCGCGGCTAGGGGGAGTGTACAATTTAAATCAGGCGCGTTCCCACGCCAATTTAACTGCGCATGCGCCTCCGGCGAAATTTCCCAGTGCGCATGCTTCAAATGACGTCGCTAGGACGTCATTGTTTGCGGCGGCTATGTCAATTGCGGCCATCCGTATTCCCGATCGACTTACGCAAACAACGTAAAAATTTGAATCTCGGCGCGGGAACGACGGCCATACTTAACATTAGCTACCCCTCATATAGCAGGGGTAGCTATCCGCCGGAAAAAGCCGAAACGCAAACGACGTTAAAAAAAAAGCGATGGGTGGGCGTACGGACTTGAATCGGCGGTTCTCCGCATTTGCATATCCGACGCGTAAAAAAAAGTGACGACACCTAGCGGCCGGCGGTAGATTGCAGCCTAAGATTCGACTGGTGTAAGTCACTTACACCAGTCGGATCTAAGAGAGATCTATGCGGAATCTGATTCTATGAATCAGCCTCATAGATCCGACCGGCTGGACTCAGAGGTACGACGGCGGATCAGGAGATCCGCCGTCGTATCTCTTTGATGAATCTGCCCCACGCTGCGTAACTTCTAGGATGCTCCGGCGTATATTTTTTCTGTATTCAGAAAACAAGATACGCCGGAATTTTGCTAAGATCCGACTGGCGTAAGTCTCTTACGCCGTCGTATCTTAGTTGCATATTTATGTTGGCTGCTAGGTGGCGCTTCCGTCGATTTACGCAAGGAATATGCAAATTAGGTAGATACGCCGATTCCGAAACGTACGTCCGCCCAGCGCATTTTTTTAAATTGTTTACGTAAGGCTTTTTTCTGGCGTAAAGTTACCCCTGCTATATGAGGCGTATCCTATGTTAAGTATGGACGTCGGGCCAGCGTAAAATTTTCCGTCGATTACGTCGTTTGCGTAAGTCGTTCGCGACTAGGGCTGTACGTAAGTTACGTTCACGTCGAAAGCATTGACTATTTGCGGCGTAATTTGGAGCATGCGCACTGGGATCCGTTCACGGACGGCACATGCGCCGTTAGTCAAAAACTTAATTTACGTGGGGTCAGCCTTCATTATGGGTAATTTGAATTCCGCGGGCTTACGCCGGACCACATACGCTACGCCGCCTTAACTTAGGGCGCAGGTTCTTTCTGAATACAGAACCTGCCTCAGTAAGTTACGGCGGCGTAGCGTATCTGAGATACGCTACGCCCGCACAAATTTACGCCGGGCTTTTTGAATCCGGCCCATATACTGTATTTATCAGTGCTACCTCAGAGGGGACAGGGAGGGGGCAGAACAAGCGCCGTCAGATTACATACAGGGGAATCTCCTGTTTACGCCGCAGCATCTGTACTAGGAAGTCCTGTCTCCTGGGCTGCCATTGGACTGTTCTGTCTATCATAGGAGGCGGGACTTTGTATTAAAGAGGCTGCAGAGTAAACAGGAGATTCTCCTGTATGTAATCTGTTGGCGCTCATCCTGCCCCCTCACTGTCCCCTCCGAGACTGCAGATGATGGCAATGGGGAGGCTGCATTCATGGCAATGGGGAGGCTGCATTCATGGCAATGGGGAGGCTGCATTGATTGGCACTGACCCTTATTTTGCTTCACAGTTCTTCACTTAACCACTTAAGCCCCGGACCTTTAGGCAGCTAAATGCCCAGGCCAGGTTTTGCGATTCGGCACTGCGTCGCTTTAACAGACAATTGCGCGGTCATGCGACGTGGCTCCAAAACAAAATTGGCGTCCTTTTTTCCCCACAAATAGAGCTTTCTTTTGGTGGTATTTGATCACCTCTGCGGTTCTTATTTTTTGCGCTATAAACAAAAATAGAGCGACAATTTTGAACAAAAATCAATATTTTTTACTTTTTGCTATAATAAATATCCCCCAAAAACATATATAAAAATGTTTTTTTTCCTCAGTTCAGGCCGATACGTATTCTTCTACCTATTTTTGGTAAAAAAAAATCGCAATAGGCGTTTATCGATTGGTTTGCGCAAAATTTATAGCGTTTACAAAATAGGGGATCGTTTTATTGCATTTTTATTAATTATTTTTTTTTTACTACTAATGGCGGCGATCAACGATTTTTTTCGTTACTACGACATTATGGCGGACACTTCGGACAATTTTTACACATTTTTGGGACCATTGTCCTTTTCACAGCAAAAAATGCATTTAAATTGCATTGTTTATTGTGAAAATGACAGTTGCAGTTTGGGAGTTAACCACAGGGGGCGCTGTAGGAGTTAGGGTTCACCTAGTGTGTGTTTACTACTGTAGGGGGGTGTGGCTGTAGGTCTGATGTCATCGATCGCGTCTCCCTATAAAAGGGATCACTCGATCGATGCAGCCGCCACAGTGAAGCACGGGGAAGCCGTGTTTACATACGGCTCTCCCCGTTCTTCAGCTCTTTACAGCGACGGAGCGGCTATAAACGAATAGCCGCGCCGTCGTCCCTGATCGCTCCCCGCGGGAATCCGACCGCCGCATGTAGCGGGGGGGGTCCCGATCGGACCCCCCACCCGCTAGAAGGCAAGGACGTACATGTACGCCCATATGCCTGTACGTGCCATTCTGTGGACGTACATTTACATGCGGCGGTCGGGAAGTGGTTAAAATGTATTTTTTTTTTCATTTTAAAGTGAAGGTGTGTGTAATACATCGATAAATATGGCATACATAAAATAACACTCCCAAGCTCATCCTTAGTCCTGAGTGGCGCTTCTGGGATTTGTTGGGGGCCACAAAAGATATTTATATAGATAGATAGATAGATAGATAGATAGATAGATAGATAGATAGAGAGATAGAGAGATAGAGAGATAGATAGATAGATAGATAGATAGATAGATAGATAGATAGATAGATAGAGATAGATAGATAGATAGATAGATAGATAGATAGATAGATAGATAGATAGATAGATAGATAGATAGATAGATAGATAGATAGATATAGATAGATAGATAGATAGATAGATAGATAGAGATAGATAGATAGATAGATAGATATAGATAGATAGATAGATAGATAGATAGATAGATAGATAGATACAAATAACATGCCCAAGCTCATCTCTAGTCTTCACTGCACACAGCCACAAAGGCAAAATAATTCTTGTTGGGCGGTGTATTAGTTGCTCTGACAAACACACTTAGACCAAATTTTAATGGTTCAAAGAACGTCGGGCAAAACGGTCGGCCCTCGCGCATGTTCACTTCATCAAATCTGGCCCTCTTGAAAAAAAGCTTGGACACCCCTGGTCTACACCAATGGTTGTCAACTTGTGAGTTAAAGGGGGCCTTAAATGTGGCACCAAAAGGGCTGCACATAAAGTTCAATTTATGTAATGCTTGAGAGGACTGTCACAACCTGCAGACCTAATGGAGGAAAATTGTGGACAGGATACATCGTTGGCTGGGGATATGTTGCCGAAGACAATACGAAACAGGGTAGATTTTACACAAGGCTGGTAGAGATCGATGCTATTACCCTAATTAATGTTCCCACTACAGACTTCTGAGGTCCGAAGGGCCATACATCACATACTAAAGGACCGCATGTGGCCCTGGGTCCACAGGTTGTGTACCAGGGGTCTACACTAATCCATACCTTACATTATACCAGGGCTCGACAAATCCCGGTCGCCATGGCGACTAGAAATAGTGTCCTGGCGACATCTGGTGGTGGCCGTTGGTATTACAAGTTAAGCATTACAAGTTAAACAGCAATTCTAATGTAATTTTTCACTATTTTCACTGCCATCTTCTTCCTTCTAATTGGAACCCCCAAACATTATATATATTTTTTTATCCTAACACCCTAGAGAATAAAATGGCGATCGTTGCAATACTTTCTGTCACGCCGTATTTGCGCAGCGGTCTTACAAGCGCACTTTTTTGGTAAAAAATTTCACTTTTTTTAATTGAAAAAATAAGACAACAGTAAAGTTATCCCCATTTTTTTATATAGTGAAAGATAATGTTACGCCGAGTAAATTCATACCCAACATGTCACGCTTCAAAATTGCGTCCGCTCGTGGAATGCCGACAAACTTTTACCCTTTAAAATCTTCATAGGCGACGTTTAAAAAAATCTACAGGTTGCATGTTTTGAGTTACAGAGGAGGTCTAGGGCTAGAATTATTGCTCTCGCTCTACCAATCGCGGGGATACCTCACATGTGTGGTTTGAACACCGTTTACATATGCGGGCGCTGCTCACATATGTGTTCGCTTCTGTGCGCAAGCTCGTCGGGACGGGGTGCGTTTTCTGGCTCCTAACTTTTTAGCTGGCTCCTAGATTCCAAGCAAATTTGTCAAACCCTGCTTTATACTTAACTCTTCCATTCCACCACAGCATGGTCTTTTTTCTACTGCTGATGATATAGGTCAGTAAAGCAATTTCTCTATGCTAAGTACAGTGGAACCTCAGTTTACGAGTAACGCAGTTACCGAGCATTTTGAAAGAGAGAGCAACTTTTTTTTTAATTCTGACTTGGTTTGCGAGTGTTGTCTCCCAAAATGAGCAGAATTCAAACTAATGGGGCCTGCAGTACTGCATTTGGCCAGAGGTGTGGGGTCGCCGGTGCCGAGCAGAGCCGATCTGAGCCGTTCGGAAATACTCCATTCCCGGGTGTTTCCAAGCTGTCCCCGGGTCTTTCCGAGTGTTTCCAAAGGCTCTCCGGTGCCCCCCACCTCTGGCCACATGCGGTATTGCATGGCATTGAAGTCAATGCGGAACAAATTATTTTCGTTTCCATTGACTTCAATGGGGAAACTCGCTTTGATATGCAAGTGTTTGGATTAAGAGGATTCTCCTGGAACAGATTATGCTCGTAATCCGAGGTTCCACTGTATTTATGTACTCCTCTAAATCTGCTGCTCCCTCATCTGTATTTATTCCAACACCACTCAGCCCAAGACTACCCATTCTTAAAGTCAAGATATTATGCTATCATGAGTTTTGCTTATGAGTGAATCTTTCTGTACTGGTTGTGCTCCTTGACCTGCAATACATACCACCATCATAGATAAACCATTATTCCAACGTAGATAGACCACTTCAACCCTGCTTGGCACTACTCTTTCTTCCTTACCCAAATTTCCCATCACCATACCCCATCCAATCCAACTCATCCCTCAAATATTCCAAGGCACTGTTTGTAAGCTATGTAGAGCTGCTTTAAGACAAAACTGCATTTTTTAGGTTTTCTTTTAGGAAAGTTCATTCTAGGTTTATGTCTGCTAGTGGTAAGTTATGTGTCAACTGGACTTGTAACGTTAAGACATTTCAGCATTTATCCAGGTGACTTCCTAGGTTCCGATGAGTGTCAGAGACACTGTACCAGCTACACTTTGACCCTCCAGGTCATAGTGTAGCTGGTACAGTGTTCCTGACACTCATCAGAACCTAGGAAGTCAATCGGAATGAGTGCTGAAATTTATTTAGACTGGATTCCCACTGGAGAACGCAGCGGCTCACCCGAGGTTCCATTTTAGCCCGAATTTTTGGCTGAATTTGGGGCCGGAACTGACAAAAAAGAAGCACAGGGCTCCTGTGCAATTCGCACCTGAGCCGCTGTGGAGATATGTGAACCGGCTCCATTGAGAGCCGGTCACAATCTCTTGCTATGCGTATTGGATGCAGGGAAACCCAGCCTTAATGTTACGTATAGTACAAGTCCGGTTGACAATGACTAACCTCTAGCTTGACAGTTTGAATCAAACAATACATTTTATACATTTCTTGTGCATATATATTTCTTACCTGGTTAATGCACCAAGGGCAGTAATATGATATGGACCCATTTACTCATAATACAAATTCCAATACTTGGTGTGCCTCCTGTCCCGGTGGGAGGAGGCCAGCTGTCTTTTTTTTTGCCCCTTTATTGAATCTGGTACTTTTCAGAGCCATATTTCTATGAAGCAGCCAACGGACACGGTACATCGTTTTAGCCTTTTCTGAGTCTCCACAAGTTTACGTAGTCAACTGGCATTGCCCGTTCCAATCAAGACAACTATAACTATGACTTTTCACGAACAGAATAATTTTCTATCCACTGTACCCAATAATAACACTGGAACTCTTCGCCAATTTACTAAATAAGCAGATACGGCACTACTGCCTAGATTTAGACCATTTACCAAATCAACTCTGCATTATTATGTGCACTAGTAATAGTCATAGTACAAATGATCAGACTTTTCTGATATCCCACCATGCGTTCAAGTCTACATCTTCAACAGTCAACCCTTCATTGCCCCTTTCAGTCAAGACAACTATAGCTACGACATTTCACGAATAGAACCATGGTCGACCAAGTGTTTGCGTCTCCACAAGACTACGTCTTCAACAATCAACCCTTCATTGCCCATTCCAGTCAAGGCAACTATAACCACGTCCTTTTATGAACAGAATCATGTTCTACCCTCTGTACCCAATAATAGTTCCTCAACTCTACACTAATTTACTAGATTAGTAGATACATAACCACTTTCTAGATTTAGGCCATTTACCAAACAACTCTGCATTATTATGTGCACTAAGCCACCAACGGTTACAGTACAATGATTCAGCCTTTTCTGTTATCCCCCAAGTGTTTGAGCTTCTACAAGACTATGGGCCAGATTCTCGTACCTCGAGCGTATCTCTGCGGCGGCGTAACATATGCCATTTACGTTACGCCGCCGCAAGTTTTTCAGGCAAGTGCTTTATTCACAAAGCACTTGCCTGTAAAGTTGCGGCGGCGTAGCGTAAATCACCCGGTGCAAGCCCGCCTAATTCAAAATAGGCGGGTAGGGGGCGTGTAGCATTTAAATTAAGCGCGTTCCCGCGCCGAACGTACTGCGCATGCGCCGTCAGTAAAATATCCCAGGGTGCATTGCTCCAAATGACGTCGCAAGGACGTCATTGGTTTTCGACGTGAACGTAAATGGCGTCCAGCCCCATTCACGGATGACTTACGCAAACAACGTAAATTTTTAAATTTCGACACGGGAAAGACGGCCATACTTAACATTGGTTGCCCCTCATATAGCAGGGGCAACTTTACGCCGGAAAAACCTAACGTAAACGTCGTAACTTTACTGCGTCGGGCGCGCGTACGTTCGGGAATTCGCGTATCTAGCTAATTTGCATACTCTACGGGGAAAACGACGGAGGCGCCACCTAGCGGGCAAAAAAAAAATTGCAGTTAAGATCCGACGGCGTAAGAGCCTTACGCCTGTCGGATCTAATGGATATCTATGCGTAACTGATTCTAAGAATCAGTCGCATAGATACGACGGCCCAGATTAGGACTTACGACGGCGTACATGGCGTTGCGCCGTCGTAAGCCCTTTGAGAATCTGGGCCTATGTCTTTAACAATCAACCCTTCATTGCTCATTCCATTTAAGACAACCATTAACTACAACATTTCACGAACAAAACCATGTTCTACAACGCTGTACCCAATAATAGCAACTTAGCTATACAACAAATTAATAAATAGGCAGATACGTCACCACTGGCTAGATTTAAACCATTTACCAAATCAACTCTGCATTATTATTTGCACTAAGCCGCCAAAAGTCACAGTTCAACGATTCACCTTTTTCTGATATACCACCAAAGAGTTTGAACCTCCGCAAGTCTGTCTTCCACAGTCAACCCTTCATTGCCCATTCCAGTCAAGACAACTATAACAACGACATTTCATGAATAGAAGCATGTTTTACCCCCTGTACCCAATAACAGCTCCTTAACTCTTCACCAATTTACTAAGTTACTAGATACCTAAGCCTACATTTAGACCATTTACCATATCAACTCTGCATTTTTATTTACCGGTACATTAAGCCTCCAATGATCATATTGCAACGGTTCAGCCTTTTCTGAAATCCCACTAAGGGTTAGAGCCTCCACAAGACTACAGTCTACCCTTCATTGCCCATTCCAGTCATGACAACTATAACTACGACCTTTCATGAACAGAACCATGTTCTACCCCCTAGACCCATTAATAGCTCTTCAGCACTTCACCAATTTGCTAAATAAGTAGATACGTCGCCACCACCTAGATTTAGACCATTTACCAAATCAACTCTGCATTATTATTTGCACAATGCCACCAACGGTTATACACTGGTTCAGCCTTTTCCTATATCCCACCAAGAGTTCAAGGGTCCACAAGTCTACGTCTTCAACAGTCTACCCTTCATTGCCCATTTCAGTCAAGGCAACTATTAACCAGGGCTTTTTTTCAGGGGGAACTTGGGGGAACTCAGTTCCACCACCTCTGGCTCAGACCCTTTGGTGCCTGCTCACCACAATCACTTGTAAACTCAGAAGTCTGGTTTCTGTATTTACAAGTGACAGCTCTGCACTCTGTGTGTAACCCTTGTATTTAATGCCCCTTTAAGACCCTTCTACTGTTTTTGAAATCTGAACAGGGTCGTGGTTGAGTTCCTGCACCTATTTTCTGAGAAAAAAAGCTCTGCTATTAACTATGACATTTCATGAACAGAACCATGTTCTACCCCTGTACCCATTACCAGCTCTTCAACTCTTCACCAATTTACTAAATAATCAGGTGCGTCACCGCTGCCTAGATTTAGACCATTTATCAAATCAACTATGTATTATTATTTGCACAAAGTCACCAATGGTCATAGTACACTGGTTCAGCCTTTTCCTATATCCCACCAAGAGTTCAAGTGTCCACAAGTCTACGACTTCAACAGTCTTCATTGCCCATTTCAGTCAAGGCAACTATTAGCTATGACATTTCAGGAACAGAACCATGTTCTACTCTACCCATTAATATTTCTTTAACTCTTCACCAATTTGCTAAATAAGTAGATACATCACCACTGCCTAGATTTAATCAATTTACCAAACAACTCTGCATTTTTATTTGCACAAAGTCACCAACGGCCACAATTCAACAGTTCAGCCTTTTCTGATATCAACCCAAGAGATTTCCCATTCCAGTCCAGGCAGCTATAACTACAACATTTCATTAACAGAACCATGTTCAACCCTCTGTACCCAACAACAGCTCTTGAACTCTTCACCAATTTACTAAATAAGCAGATAGGTCTCTACTGCCTAGATTTAGACCATTTACCAAATCAATTTTTATTATTTGCACAAAGCCACCAACGCTCTTAGTACACTGGTTCAGCCTTTTCCTATATCTCACCAAGAGTTCAAGTGACCACAAGTCTACAATTTCAACAGTCTATCCTTCATTGCCCATTTCAGTCATGGCAACCAATAACTATGACATTTCAGGAAAAGAACCATGTTCTACCCCTGTTCCCAATAATAGTTCTTTAAGCAATTTACTAAACAAGCAGGTACATCACCACTGCCTAGATTTAAACCATTTACCAATCAACTCTGCATTATTATTTGCACAAAGTTACAACGGTTCAACCTTTTCTGATATCCCACCAAGAGTTATAACATTAACAAGACTACGTCTTTAACAATCAACTCTTGATTGCCCATTCCAGACAAGCTAACCATTACTACAACACTTTATTAACAGAACCATTTTCAACCCCCTGTACCCAATAACAGCTCTTGAACTCTTCACCAATTTACCAAATATGCAGATAGGTCACTACTGCCTATATTTAGACCATTTATCAAATCAACTCTGCATTATTATTTGCACAAAGCTACCAACGGTCTTAGTATACTGGTTTAGCGTTTTCCGATATCCCAACAAGAGTTCAAGGGCCAGATCCACATACATTTAGATGGGCACAGCCTATGTGAGATAAGCTACGCCTCAGTAACTTACTTTTTAATTCTTTGAATCCACAAAAATAATTTGCGCCGTAAGTTACGGCGGCGTAGTGTATCTCTCAGCGCATAATTCAAATCAGCGAGTAGGGGGCGTGTTTCATTTAAATGAATCGCGTCCCCGCGCCGAATTAACTGCGCATGCGCCGTCCCTAAATTTCCCGCCGTGCATTGCGCTAAATGACGTCGCAACGACGTCATTTTTTTAACTTAGACGTGAATTACGTCCATCCCTATTCATGGACGACTTACGCAAAAAAAAAAAATTAAAATTTTGACGCGGGAACGACGGCCATACTTAACATGGCAAGTCTAACTATACGCCACAAAATACCAGCTTTAACTCTACGCCGGAAAAAGCCGACTAGAGACGACGTAAGAGAATGTGACGGCCGTGCGTACGTTGGTGGATCGTCGGAAAAAGCTAATTTGCATACCCGACGCGGAAAACGACGCGAACTCCACGCAGCGGACGCCGAAGTATTGCATCTACGATCCGAAGGCGTACGAAGCCGTACGCCTGTCGGATCGAACCCAGATGCCGTCGTATCTTGGTTTGAGGATTCAAACTAAAGATACGACGCGGGAAATTCGAAAGTACGTCGGCGTATCAGTAGACACGCCGGCGTACACTCTCTGTTGATCTGGCCCCAAGTGTCCACAAGTCTACATCTTCAAAAGTCTACCCTTCATTGCCCATTTCAGTCAAGGCAACTATTAACTATGACATTTCATGAACAGAACCATGTTCAACCCCCTGTACCCAATACCAGTTCTCCAACTCTTCACCAATTTACTAGATTAGCAGATAGGTCACTACTGCCTAGATTTAAACCATTTACCAAATCAGCTCTGCATTATTATTTGCACAAAGCCACCAACGGTCCTAGTACACTGGTTTAGCCTTTTCCTATATCCCACCAAGAGTTCAAGTGTCCACAAGTCTACATCTTCAACAGTCTACCCTTCATTGCCCATTCCAGTCAAGGCAACTATTAGCTATGACATTTCACGAACAGTACCATGTTCAACCCCCTGTATCCAATACCAGTTCTCCAACTCTTCACTAATTTACTAGATAAGAAAGCCACCAATGGTCCTGGTACACTGGTTCAGCCTTTTCCTATATCCCACCAAGAGTTTAAGTGTCCACAAGTCTATGTCTTTAACAGTCTACCCTTCATTGCTCATTCCATTCAAGGCAACTATTAACTATGATATTTCACGAACAGAACCATGTTCTACCCAATAACAGCTCTTCAACTCTTCACCAATTTACTAAATAAGATGATACGTCACTACTGCCTACTTTAGACCATTTACCAAATCAACTATGTATTCTTATTTGCACAAAGTCACCAATGGTCCTAGTACACTGGTTTAGCCTTTTCCTATATCCCACCAAGAGTTCAAGTGTCCACAAGTCTACATCTTCAACAGTCTACCCTTCATTGCCCGTCCCAGTCAAGGCAACTATTAACTATGACATTTCATTAACAGTACCATGTTCAACCCCCTATATCCAATACCAGTTCTCCAACTCTTCACTAATTTACTAGATAAGAAAGCCACCAATTGTCCTAGTACACTGGTTTAGCCTTTTCCTATATCCCACCAAGAGTTTAAGTGTCCACAAGTCCATGTCTTCAACAGTCTACCCTTCATTGCCCGTTCCAGTCAAGGCAACTATTAGCTATGACATTTCATGAACAGAACCATGTTCTACCCAATAACAGCTCTTCAACTCTTCACTAATTTACTAAATAAGATGATACGTCACTACTGCCTACTTTAGACCATTTACCAAATCAACTATGTATTCTTATTTGCACAAAGCCACCAATGGTCCTAGTACACTGGTTTAGCCTTTTCCTATATCCCACCAAGAGTTCAAGTGTCCACAAGTCTACGTCTTCAACAGTCTACCCTTCATTGCCCGTTCCAGTCAAGGCAACTATTAGCTATGACATTTCACGAACAGTACCATGTTCAACCCCTTGTATCCAATACCAGTTCTCCAACTCTTCACTAATTTACTAGATAAGAAAGCCACCAATGGTCCTAGTACACTGGTTCAGCCTTTTCCTATATCCCACCAAGGGTTCAAGTGTCCACAAGTCTACGTCTTCAACAGTCTACCCTTCATTGCCCGTTCCAGTCAAGGCAACTATTAGCTATGACATTTCACGAACAGAACCATGTTCTACACAATAACAGCTCTTCAACTCTTCACCAATTTACTAAACAAGATGATACGTCACTACTGCCTACTTTAGACCATTTACCAAATCAGCTCTGCACTATTATTTGCACAAAGCCACCAATGGTCCTAGTACACTGGTTTAGCCTTTTCCCATATCCCACCAAGAGTTCAAGTGTCCACAAGTCTACGTCTTCAACAGTCTACCCTTCATTGCCCATTCCAGTCAAGGCAACTATTAACTATGACATTTCATGAACAGAACCATGTTAAACCCCCTATATCCAATACCAGTTCTCCAACTATTCACTAATTTACTAGATAAGAAAGCCACCAATTGTCCTAGTACACTGGTTTAGCCTTTTCCTATATCCCACCAAGAGTTCAAGTGTCCACAAGTCTACGTCTTCAACAGTCTACCCTTCATTGCCCGTTCCAGTCAAGGCAACTATTAGCTATGACATTTCACGAACAGAACCATGTTCTACCCAATAACAGCTCTTCAACCTTTCAACTATTTACTAAATAAGATGATATGGAACCAAATCAACCAAATCAGCTCTGCAATACTATTTGCTCTAAGCTGTGTCATCCATATTTCACACAAGATAACTCGCCTTCTTCTGTCAGCTAAAATAACAGATTAATTTTCCTTATTCTGAGCTGGATTGTTGTCCTCCTACACATTTTCATGTTTCCAGTCTGTGTAGCTTGCTTCTCTCTCTTACACTTAACCATGGATTTCCCATCCAACTTTTTTTTTTCTCTCTCTCTTTCTCTGTAACAGAACAATCTCCCTTCTCCTTGGCACTCAGCTACTCTTCACCCACCCCCCCCCCCCCCCACATCACAAAGCATTTAGCAGCAGGTTGTAGAAAGGGCTTGGTTGGATGTCCGTATGTTCCCACTCCAGATGTCCTTGGATTAGGGATGGAGCTGGCAGGCACCCCTACCATGGAAGCAGTAATATCAGATATTTTTTTTTTCTCTTTAATCCTTTGCTGCTTGGAACAGTTCCAAGAGATTAGGCGGGCGTCTATCTGCTGGGGACTTTGTTGCATGGTGGTGTAGGGGAGAAGCGTGGTGGGAGAAGAAAGCTGCGTAAGCATTCTGCAGTCTCCAAAGTCCAAGGGTATATCCGCAGTGACTTCTAGCATCCTATGTCATTCAAGGAGGATCTCATGAAGAGCACACTTATGAGTGTAAACTCTTCCGCATTGAAGAGCTCTTCATTGATCATCCTTTGCATGATGAGTAACTCTACCTCTAACGCAACCGGCTGCACCCCTGGTGGGACTTTTCCCGTCTCCCGCATACATCACCACTGCTGGCATTGCCTTACCTTGGTGACAGTCATACAGGGCTGTGTCAAAGCGTGGGGACCAGGCTCCCGGGCTGCTGTATTCTGACTGCAGAGCTTGGTGCGTGGCTGCCTCCAGACGCACTCACACACTCTGTGTGCTGCCTCCCCTCCTCCTCATTATTCCATCCTTTGCTGGCTGAATTGTGATGTCACACTGCATCCATACTGATCAGGCAGGAAACAGCACTGCTGATGGAAACCCTTGTTCTGCCAGGGACTTGAAAGCAAAAAAATAAATATACATAGCTTGACAATATTAACACTTAAAGCAACAATAAATAAATAAAGCAATAGAAACACTTAGGATTAACATTTAAATCAACAATAAATAAAACAAGCAATATAATTATTTAATATTAACACTTTTAAACAATAAATAAAACCATCAATAGAAATACTTAATATTAACACTTACAGTAAAGCAACAATAAATAAAACAAGTAATAGAAACACTTAGGCCCCATACTCACGAGCAAACATGTCTGCTGAAACTGGCCCGCAGGCCAGTTTCAGCAGACATGTTTGGTCGTGTGTGGGCGCGAGCGGGCCGAATTCCAGCAAACATTTGCCCGCCGGGCCTTTTCCCAGCAGACAAATATTCCTGGACTTGTTTTAAAACAGTCCGCTGGAATTCAGCCCGCTCGGACATGTACGGTCGTCAGTACAGACCTACCGTACATGTCCAGGCGCCCGCCGTCCCTCGCATGCGTCGAATGACTTCGACGCATGCGTGGAAGCATTTTAAAGGCGGGCCGCCCACGTCGCCGCGTCATTGTCGCGGCGACACCGCGTCATCGACGCGGCGACACCGCGGACACGCCCCGCGTATTGTTTACGCGCGGACTTCTGTACGATGGTGTGTACAACCATCGTACAGAAGCCCTCTGGCAGACATGTATGGTGGAAACGGTCCGACGGACCGCTTTCACCATACATGTTTGTCCGTGTGTACCCGGCCTTAGTATTAAAGCGGGAGTTCACCCATTTAAAAAAAAAAAAAAAATCTCCCCTTAGCTTCCTGCTCGTTCGGTCTAGGGGAATCGGCTATTTATATTAAAATATGTGCAGTACTTACCCGTTTTCGAGCTGCATCTTCTTCCGTCGCTTCCGGGTATGGGTCTTCGGGAGCGGGCGTTCCTTCTTGATTGACATTCTTCCGAGAGGCTTCCGACGGTCGCATCCATCGCGTCACTCGTAGCCGAAAGAAGCCGAACGTCGGTGCGGCTTTATACTGCGCCTGCGCACCGACGTTCGGCTTCTTTCGGAAAATCGTGACGCGATGGATGCGACCGTCGGAAGCCTCTCGGAAACCTGTCAATCAAGAAGGAACGCCCATTCCCGAAGCCCATACCCGGAAGCGACGGAGAGGATGCGTCTCGTAAACGGGTAAGTACTGCACATATTTTAAAATAAATAGCCGATTCCCCTAGTAATAACGAGCAGGAATCTAAGGGGGAAAAGTGCCCTCTAAGGGTGAACCCCCGCTTTAACGTTTAAATCAACAATAAATAAAACAGGTAATAGAAATATTTAATAATAACACTTAAATCAACAATAAATAAAACAAGTAATAGAAACACTTAGTATTAACATTTAAATCAACAATAAATAAAACAAGTAATAGAAATATTTAATTTTAACACTTAAATCAACAATAAATACAACAAGCAATATAATTATTTAATATTAACACTTTCAAACAATAAATAAAACAATCAATAGAAATACTTAATATTAACACTTACAGTAAAGCAACAATAAATAAAACAAGTAATAGAAACACTTATTAACGTTTAAATCAACAATAAATAAAACAAGTAATAGAAATATTTAATATTAACACTTAAATCAACAATACATAAAACAAGTAATAGAAACACTTAGTATTAACATTTAAATCAACAATAAATAAAACAAGCAATATAATTATTTAATATTAACACTTAAATCAACAATAAATAAAACAAGCAATATAATTATTTAATATTAACACTTAAATCAACAATAAAACCATCAATAGAAATACTTAATATTAACAATTACAGTAAAGCAACAATAAATAAAACAAGTAATAGAAAAACTTAGTAATAACATTTAAATCAACAATAAATAAAACAAGTAATAGAAATATTTAATATTAACACTTAAATCAACAATAAATAAAACAAGCAATATAATTATTTAATATTAACACTTTAAAATCAATAAATAAAACAATCAATAGAAATACTTAATATTAACACTTACAGTAAATCAACAATAAATAAAACAAGTAATAGAAACACTTAGTAATAACGTTTAAATCAACAATAAATAAAACAAGTAATAGAAATATTTAATATTAACATTTAAATCAACAATAAATAAAACAAGCAATATAATTATTTAATATTAACACTTAAATCAACAATAAATAAAACCATTAATAGAAATACTTAATATTAACAATTACAGTAAAGCAACAATAAATAAAACAAGTAATAGAAACACTTAGTATTAACATTTAAATCAACAATAAATAAAACAAGTAATATAAATATTTAATATTAATACTTAAATCAACAATAAATAATACAAGTAATAGAAACACTTAGTATTAACATTTAAATCAACAATAAATAAAACTAGCAATTTATTTATTTATAATTAACACTTAAATCAACAATAAATAAAACCATCAATAGAAATACTTAATATTAACAATTACAGTAAAGCAACAATAAATAAAACACGTAATAGAAACACTTAGTATTAACATTTAAATCAACAATAAATAAAACAAGTAATAGAAATATTTAATATTAACACTTAAATCAACAATAAATAAAACAAGTAATAGAAACACTTAGTATTAACATTTAAATCAACAATAAATAAAACAAGCAATATAATTATTTATTATTAACACTTAAATCAACAATAAATAAAACCATCAATAGAAATACTTAATATTAACAATTACAGTAAAGCAACAATAAATAAAACAAGCAATAGAAACACTTAGTATTAACATTTAAATCAACAATAAATAAAACAAGTACCGTATTTATCGGGGTATTGCGCGGTCCGGCGTATAGCGCGCACCCCTAATGTGGACCTGCAATTCCTGTAAAAAAAAAAATTAGTACTTACAGTTTTGGTGTCTTGCGCGGCGTCCATCGGCGGCCTCGTCGGGTCCGGCGTCCATCTGCAGCTTCGGTGGTGTCCTCCCGCGATGTCTCCCCGTCGAATTGCCGCTTCCCGCACTCAGTTTGAATGCCTGCGCCGACATATACCGAGTGCAGTACACTCGGCTACATTCGGCCAGGCTCGGCTTTGCTCGTGCTCAGGCTCTGTGACGTTTATGCGTGAGCAGGAGCGAAGCCGAGCCTGGCCGAATGTAGCCGAGTGTACTGCATTCGGTATATGTTGGCGCAGGCATTCAAACTGAGCGCGGAAAGTGGGTATCGGCGTATATCGCGCACCCACGATTTTCCCCTAAGGGGAAAAAAGTGTGCGGTATACGCCGATAAATACAGTAATAGAAATATTTATTATTAACACTTAAATCAACAATAAATAAAACAAGTAATAAAAATATTTATTATTAACACTTAGGGAGAGACGGGCCGGAGCGAGGAGGGAGAGACGGGCCGGGCGAGGAGGGAGAGACGGGCCGGGGGTGAGGAGGGAGAGACGGGCCGGGCGAGGAGGGAGAGACGGGCCGGGGGTGAGGAGGGAGAGACGTGCCGGGCGAGGAGGGAGAGACGGGCCGGGCCCTCATGAGGGAGAGACGGGCCGGGCGAGGAGGGAGAGACGGGCCCTCATGAGGGAGAGACGGGCCGGGCGAGGAGGGAGAGAGATGGGCCGGGCGAAGAGGGAGAGACGGGCCGGGCGAGGAGGGAGAGACGGGCCAGGCGAGGAGGGAGAGACGGGCGGGGGCGAGGAGGGAGAGACGGGCCGGGCGAGGAGGGAGAGACGGGCCCTCATGAGGGAGAGACGGGCCGGGCGAGGAGGGAGAGACGGGCCGGGCGAGGAGGGAGAGACAGGCCGGGCGAGGAGGGAGAGACGGGCCGGGGGCGAGGAGGGAGAGACGTGCCGGGACGAGTAGGGAGAGACGGGCCGGGCCCTCATTCTGTATTTTGCCAGGATTATAATTACAGAGAAAACCTAAATATAGCTGCAGGTCTATAATTATTACACCGGCTTTATAATGGCGAGAACAGCGATTGTATCAATTCTCCAGAACTCCAATTATCATTTTATATTCAGAGAAATACAATATTTCTGTATCTATAACCTGGAGTTTCTTGCGAACATGGCCTGCCCTGGTTTTACCTCTACAGTACTTGCTGTGATATATTATTGTCCGCGGCCCCTTCTGAGTGCTGCATAAGCAGTCTAGTTCTAGAATACAGCCGGGCCCCTGAACACCGTCCCCTGGAGGGGCTGGACTGCTGCTGAATCATACTAGGATGTCTTGCCTTGGCGCCACCTTGTGGTGAAGTCTTGTAAGTAATGATGACTCTATTTAACCACTTGCCCACTGGAAAGGTTTACCCTCCTCCAGGACCAGGCCATTTTTTTTTTAGTTGCGATACGGCGCTGCGCTACTTTATCCACTTTGTCCGCGGAAGAATTTACCCCCTTCTTGACCTGAGCACTTTTTGCGATTCGGCACTCTGTCGCTTTAGCTGACGACTGCGCGGTCGTGCGACGTGGCTCTCAAACAAAATTGGCGTCCTTTTTTTCCCCACAAATAGAGCTTTCTTTTGGTGGTATTTGATCACCTCTGCGGTTTTTTTTTTTGCGCTATAAACAAAAATAGAGCGACAATTTTGAAAAAAAAAAAACAATGGGCCGGATTCAGGTAGGACTTACGCCGACGTATCTCGAGATATGCCGCGTAAGTCTAAATGTGCGCCGTCGTATCTATGCGCCGTACCCACAGAACTAGTTACGCCTGAAAATAGGCTTCTCCCGACCAACGTAACTTTCCTCCGCCGGCGTATCGTAGGCGCATATTTACACCGAACGCGTCTGGCACACCCATTGATTTCCTATGCAAATATGCAAATGAGGGAGATACGCCGATTCCCAAACATACGCCTGACCGGCGCAGGCTACGTGCGGTGCGTGTAAGTTGTACGCCCGGCCTAAAGTTACCCCTCATAAAGCAGGGGTAACTTTGCACCGGACATGCACAGGTCAGCTAGAGAGCAGCTCCAGCAGCACCGTTACGGACGAGCTGAGCAACAACACTTGCAGGACAACACATCTGTATGCCAACATGCCAGGGGCAGCCGTGGTCCTAGCACTACTGCATCGACGGGCACGTAGGAGGGCACGGGAGAGGATATACCGAACGCGCATAGACGTATTTGGCATGGGTGATTTGGAGGTGTATCGCATCTTCAGATTCAGCCCTGATGCCATCCTAGAATTAGCCACAACCCTGCATGATGACATCACCAGCAAGACACAACGCTCACATGCAGTGCAGCCACTGGTCAAGGTACTGGCAACACTGCATTTCCTCGCCAGTGGATCTTTTCAGCGTACAAGTGGAGTGGTGACTGGGATGTCACAATCCACCACGAGCAGGTGTGTGCACCAGGTTGTCCCCGCAATCCTCAGACGCATGTCCCACCACATCATCAAACCCACCCAGGAGCATCTGCGGAATAAGGCAATGCGTGATTTCTACAGAATTGCCAGATTCCCATGCACTGTGGGGGCTATTGATTGCACACATGTGGCACTACAGCCCCCCGTGACATGGAGCACATATACCGCAATCGGAAGCATTGGCATTCCATCAACGTACAGGTGATAGCCGATGCCCAATGCCTCATATGGCACGTCCGTGCCAAACACCCAGGGGCCAGCCATGACAGCTACATATACCGTCAGAGCACCATCTCCACAGAATTTGAACAGAACGTGTACCGGGACAGCTGGCTGGTTGGTGAGTGACATGGGAGTCAGGCATGACTGTCCCCCCCATGATGCACACATCACGAGGGGCACATGCATGACTAACATCCTCCTGTCTTTTCCCTTCCAGGTGACTCTGCATATGCACTTGGACCCCATCTCATGACTCCATACCGGAATCCCCAAACCCCAGGAGAAAGAAGATACAATGAAGCCCACGCACGTACCCATGGAGTGGTGGATTTGGCCTCCTGAAGTCCTGTTTCCGATGCCTGGATAAGTCTGGGGGTACCCTGTTGTATGGCCCAAACTTTGTGTGCCAGATCATCGGTGCATGTTGCGTGCTGCACAACTATGCCATGAGAAAGGACCTGGAGATTGACATATGTGATGACCTGACCCCCGAGCCACACAGTCCCCCCCTGCCAGAGGCTACTCCGTCTGCTGAGGGAAAGAGCAGTCAGGAGATGCCTCGTGGTAGGCATCTTTGCACGTTAAACACACACATTCATCATGGCACAAGGAGAATGCACGCATGCACACCACTGTGGTCCCTAGCACACACACCCCACATCCACATCACATTGGATTAGCCCAAGTCCACCATGCAGGACTTGGGAGCAGCAACGCCACGCCAAGGCCCCAATTATGTCGCTGTCCATTCATACACCATTCACACGGTCGTGGGGATAACTTCTCCCCTACGACCCAGGGTGACACACCTTACTGGTAGGTATGTCACCCCCACATTCACACACCAGTCACACTGTAGCCTGCACTACTGACCGTGCGCATACATAAAATAAA
This sequence comes from Rana temporaria, assembly GCF_905171775.1. Classification (NCBI taxonomy): domain Eukaryota; kingdom Metazoa; phylum Chordata; class Amphibia; order Anura; family Ranidae; genus Rana; species Rana temporaria. The sequence goes on from NC_053491.1 coordinate 9,786,983, forward strand.
AAAAAATGCTCTTCACCGGAGCAGAAATAAAAATAAAACGCTCCTCACCGGAGCAGAAATAAAAATAACACGCTCCTCACCGGAGCAGAAATAAAAATAAAACGCTCCTCACCGGAGCAGAAATAAAAAAAAAACGCTCCTCACCGGAGCAGAAATAAAAATAAAACGCTCCCCACCAGAGCAGAAAGAAAATCCTAAAATAGGCACTCAATTGCCCCGTCGTGGGCTCCGCCTGGTGCCACGTCTCTGGCTAGTCACTTGCCTGGGGGGAACTTCAGGTGGGGGTGGGGCATCAGCAGGAGACGCCTCCTCAAGTCTGCCACTCCTGGCAGGTTCTGGCTGCCTGCCCTCCAACGCCACGGCTATGCGGGTGAGCACCGCATTGGTCTCTGCCTGAATCCGCAGCTGGCTGGTGGTGGTATGTTGTTGCTGGCGCCTCCTGTGCCTCCCCTCCGCCGTATTGGCCTTTACAGCCACTGTGAGGCTCTTGACCTCTGTGACGAGGCGTGCTGTCGTGGCCTGCAGCTCCCCAACACAGGTCACAACCGCGGCACAATTGGCATTTATATCCTGCAGACAGTCTGGTATTTCTGCAGAGGAGGCCAGGCTGTCTGCGAGACGATGCATGTCCCGGGCAACAGCACACACATGGTGGGTCTGGCGGGCCTGATCCCTCGCCAGAGTTTCCTGGATGGCCTCAGGAACACCTCTGGTTTTTCTGGTGGCCTTCCTGGGGGCAGGAGAGGCTTGGTGACGTGTATATGGGGAGGCCCGTGAGGAGCTTCCCCTGATGGTGGAGGAGGGTGAGGATGGTCCCCTGATGGTGGAGGAGGGTTGGGAGGGTCCCCTGATGGGGGAGGAGGTTTGTGAGGGTCCCCTGATGGGGGAGGAGGGTTGTGAGGGTCCACTGATGGGGGAGGAGGGTTGGGAGGGTCCAGGGTTGATGGGATTTTCCTCCACGATGTAGAACACGTCCTCCAGGTCCCCGTGCTCCTCCATTACTTCCTCCTGAGGAAAGGTGTGGGCACTCTCATCCCTGGATGGCGTGGGTCGCCCTGCAGCCGACGACGGCCCAGCTCTCTCCAGCACATCTGTGGATGACACAAACCATTCACATGTTGGTGGACCCACACACTTGTCACATGTTCCCTTCCACCCCCTCACATGCTACACACCGGATAGGAGATAAAACACACTTACCTGACCTCAAGGACTGGTCACCGGAGTCGAATCCCTCCATGCCCTCCACCTGCTCACGCTGCAGGCATTGGGCGATCATCTCATCCTCCGGGGGCAAACCGCACAGTACAGGCTGGTCCTCCTCCCGTGCCCCTGGCATGCTTCCTTATCTCGGCCAGCTTTTCACGGACCTTACATTTAAGATTTTTAATTTTGAAGGAATAATGGACTTTATAGGCACCAATGGTCAGCATAGAATATAAAAAAGTTTTTTATTGATACAAGCCCAGAAACCTGGGTAATTGAATCAACAATTACAATATAGAAAAACAATATTAAAAAACATATAATTGACTATATTAAAAACATTAGTCAGCATAGAATATCTCTGAAATGCTAATAACCCATAAGGGTTGTACAAAAACCACAGATAGTCCACAAGGGACAACAACAACAGTTGGTGAACAGACGTAGGCTTCAATTTGTGTATTTTTATACATAGGCTCTACATGTTTCGCATGTTACTGCTTCTTCGGGAGCTTAAAAAGAATACTTTCATCAGCAATGATAGGTAAGGAATAAGTATATGTGTGTAAGAATTCCAACGATAATTCTGGATCACTGTGGTAACAAGTTCCAGATAACGAACTGGATAGAGGTGTAGTTTTTCGGACAAATTTGGACTGGAGTGTTGGTCCAAAGTACAGGGTACAGCCAGTATAGGGCTGGTTCAAAGTTTAGGAAGGAGTGCAAGATAATGTATATACACTGCACATTTGTGAGTAGAATAGGAAAGTACCCATAAGGGTTAAATCCCAAAAATTATAAGAACCAGACCAGACCGTTAGACCAAAGCTGTAGTGGTATGAGATGGTATCATGTCCGGGTAAACCTGTTGTCTCACACGCCACTGTGTATGGGAGCCTTACATTTAAGATCATTAATTTTTTTGGGGATATCCTGGGGGCTCCTGGTCGCATTCCCCACGGCACTGACCTGCAGGCTGACCTCCCTCAGGATCTCCTTCTTCCTCGCCTTGCTGGTCTGGTGACTGAGGGCACCATGGAGGTATTAATCATGTGCCACTATGCCAGCAACAATAATAGCCCTTTCCTCCAGGCCAAAGTTTTTCTTCCTCCTCTCCTTCTTGCCTGTAGTTGCAGCAGCCGCCATCACTTTCCAAAAGTACCTTCCCTGGGGGGGGGGGGGGGGACAGGATGTACTTTTGCGCCGGACGGGCGCAGGTCTGGGCGTATTTATAGGCTTGGCGTAAGCCGGTTGGCCGGCGTTTCCCAGGAAGTTGGGCCGGCGTAGTTGTGAGCATGCGCACAGGGGATCGATCATACGTCCACTTCACTGCGCATGCTCCGTTCAGGATACGCCGGGTGTATATCACTACTCCACGTTCCGTCCATCATTTGCATAAGGTCACACCCACTTACACTTACGCTGGCTTACGCCGACGAAATTAAGTTACGCCGGCGCAACGTTAGGAGCAAGTGCTTTGTGAATACTGTACTTGCCTCTCTGAGTTACGTTGGCGTAGCGCATATGAGATGCGCTATGCCGGTATAAAGATGCGCCAATCTACCTGAATCTAGCCCAATATTTTTTTTACTTTTCAATATTTAAATATCTAAAAGAAATGTTTTTTCCTCAGTTTAGGCCGATACGTATTCTTCTACATATTCTTGATAAAAAAAATCAAAAAAACGCAATAAGCGTATATTGATTGGTTTTCGCAAAAGTTATAGCGTCTGCAAAATAGGGGATCGTTTTATGGCAGTTTTTGTTATTATGTATTTTTTTTACTAATAATGGCGGCGATCTGCAATTTTTATCGTGGTTGCGACATTACGGCGGACACATCAGACACTTTTGACGCCATTTTGGGTCATTTATACAGTGATCAGTGCTATAAAAATGCACTGATTACTCTATAAATGACACTGGCGGGGAAGGGGTTAACCACTAGGGGGGCGAGGAAGGGGTTAAGTGTGTCCTAGGGAGTGATTCTAACTGTGGGGGGGCTGGGCTCAGGGGCATCGGTAGGGGGTGGCTAGGGGGGGCTGAAGTCCCGAATGTGCCCCCGAAAAGCCAAGAGTCTCATAATGGCAGGGCTCCATTGTTAGCCCCTCAGCGAGCAGCGAGCGCCGGGACTGATCTGATCCCGAGTGCCACCGAATGTGGCCGAGTGTAGCCGAGTCCTGCCGACTCGCCAAGTGCCATAGCAGGTCCTGCCTTCTGGAGCTTGTGCAATGCTGTGACCGCGGGATGTGTGATGTCCATCATAGGCACTGCAGGCTCCAGAAGGTGGGAATTACAATGCGGCCCACGCGCCACATCCCAGCTCGGCGCTCGGGAGGGGGCGGCTAGTCTCCATTCTCCTCGGCTCTCCTACCCTCCAGGCTCCTCGGCTCTCCTTCCCTCCAGGCTCCTCGGCTCTCCTTCCCTCCAGGCTCCTCGGCTCTCCTACCCGCCAGGCTCCTCGGCTCTCCTACCCTCCAGGCTCCTCGGCTCTCCTACTCTCCAGGCCCCTCGGCTCTCCTACCCTCCAGGCTCCTCGGCTCTCCTACTCTCCAGGCCCCTCGGCTCTCCTACCCTCCAGGCTCCTCGGCTCTCCTACCCTCCAGGCTCCTCGGCTCTCCTACCCTCCAGGCTCCTCGGCTCTCCTACCCTCCAGGCTCCTCGGCTCTCCTTCCCTCCAGGCTCCTCGGCTCTCCTACTCTCCAGGCCCCTCGGCTCTCCTACCCTCCAGGCTCCTCGGCTCTCCTACTCTCCAGGCCCCTCGGCTCTCCTACCCTCCAGGCTCCTCGGCCCTCCTTCCCTCCAGGCTCCTCGGCTCTCCTACCCTCCAGGCTCCTCGGCTCTCCTTCCCTCCAAGCTCCTCGGCTCTCCTACCCTCCAGGCTCCTCGGCTCTTCTTCCCTCCAGGTTTCTCGGCTCCCCTACCCTCCAGGCTCCTCAGCTCTCCTACCCTCCAGGCTCCTCGGCTTTCCTACCCTTCAGGCTCCTCGGCTCTCCTACCCTCCAGGCTCCTCGGCTCTCCTACCCTCCAGGCTCCTCGGCTCTCCTACCCTCCAGGCTCCTCGGCTCTCCTTCCCTCCAGGCTCCTCGGCTCTCCTTCCCTCCAGGCTCCTCGGCTCTCCTACCCTCCAGGCTCCTCGGCTCTCCTTCCCTCCAGGCTCCTCGGCTCTCCTACCCTCCAGGCTCCTCGGCTCTCCTACCCTCCAGGCTCCTCGGCTCTCCTACCTCTCTCCGCTCTCCTAAGATTAGAGAGGAAGCGATGTGCAGGAGGAGGAAAGGAGTGATGTATATATCGGACATGGGAGTCCACACCATAGTGCAGGGGGGGGGGGGGCAATTGACCGCCCCTGGAAATTCGAGAAGGTGTTGAAGGGTCTCGTGGCCGCTGGCTGTCTGAGCGGTCATCAGCCGCTCTGATGACTGATTTGAGGTACTGAATGGGATGGGGGAGGGGGGTCCATCTGTGCTAAAGGGGGGGTTTGTGGTAAATAGGGGGTCCATCTGTGTTGAAGTGGGGGTCTGTACTGAAGGGGGGTATGTGCTGAAGGGGGGGTCCCATCTGTGCTGAATGGAGGGGTCTGTGCGAAATAGGGGGGTCTGTGCTGAAGGGGGGTCCATCTGTGCTGAAGGGGGGTTTGTGCTGAATGGAGGGGTCTGTGCGGAATGGGGGGTCTGTGCTGAAGGTAGGTCCATCTGTGTTGAATGGAGGGGTTTGTGCGGAATAGGGGGGGTCTGTGCTGAAGGGGGGTCTATCTGTGTTGAATGGAGGGGTTTGTGCGGAATAGGGGAGGTCTGTGCTGAAGGGGGGTCTATCTGTGCTGAATGGAGAGGTCTGTGCAGAATAGGGGGGGGTCTGTTCTGAAGGGGGGTCCTTCTGTGCTGAATGGAGGGGTCTGTGCTGAAGGGGGTCTGTGCTGAAGGGGGGGTCTGTGCTGAAGGGGGGTCTGTGCTGAAGGAGGGGTCTGTGCTGAAGGGGGGTCTGTACATTCTCTAGGCTATATGGGCATGGAGTGAGGCTGAATTATCTCAAGAGCTATTTCACACTGCCAGCTGGGCGCGTTATCGGTAAAGTAGCGCTAAAAAGCGGCGCTTTACCATAGTTTTAGCTGCGCTATTCGGCCACTAGCGGGGGGGCTTTTAACCCCCTGTGTATTGCCTCTGCCGAAGCGCCCCCCCCCCTGAAAAAATTTCATGGAAATAGCTATATTGCACCATATAAGATGTAGGACCCTTTTACTTTCTACCCTATGAATGGGTTGTACATCTTCTAGAACTTTCTATGTGTCATGGAACGGTGTCAGTGAAAGTCAGAATTTTACATACTAATGAGGTAAGTCTATTATCGGTATTCAGCTCTAAACACGCAGTCCTCTCTTCTAATTACAACAATTACACCTACACATCCCCTTGTACTCAGTGCCGTCACCACGCCACTCAATGTCACCTGTGAGACCTTCCCACTGATTTCCTTTGTGATCCCTCCAATAACGTGGGCAAGGCCACCATGAATACCAAGAGAAATGCAACGGAGATCGGAAAAGCTGCAGAATTACGGGATGAAATGTGAATCACGATGTTCAGCCTCGTGGCTTATGTAACAGAAGATTTATTAACGTTCCCCGTAAAATCTCTAAACGTTTTTAGAAGAAGGGAAAATGTTTAAAGTGAAGGTGAAAAAATATTTCCAGTGCCTTGGTAAACGATCTACAGTACCTACCCGGGACCCACCCTGGACTTCTCCACACCAGGGGCAGATCCAGAGTCTAGTCTCGGGAGGGGCACTACCAGAAAATATTTTTTGGGGGGGGGCAATTTATCAGGGAAATGGCTGGCATTGGCGCTTCAATGATCGCGGCACCAAAGTTGTTATGGTATCAGGATGATTGAAGCGCATTTCTTATATTATATTGTAATGTAAAATGCAGAATCAGTGGGAGCCCCGAGTGTGCCACTTACCACGTCACCTGTTATCAGATGCAGCTTGTCACTTGCCACGTCACCTGCCACACATTGCGGATTGTCACTTGCCACAAGTTGCGGAATGTCACTTACTTGCCACCAGATGCAGATTGTCACTTGCCACGTCACCTGCCACACATTGCGGATTGTCACTTGCCACGTCACCTGCCACACATTGCAGATTGTCCACTTGCCACACATTGCGGATTGTCACTTGCCACGTCACCTGCCACACATTGCAGATTGTCACTTGCCACACATTGCGGATTGTCACTTGCCTGCCACCAGATGCAGATTGTCACTTGCCACATCACTTGCCACACATTGCGGATTGTCACTTGCCACATCACTTGCCACACATTGCGGATTGTCACTTGCCACACATTGCAGATTGTCATTTGCCACATCACCTGCCACACATTGCGGATTGTCACTTGCCTGCCACCAGATGCAGATTGTCACTTGCCACATCACTTGCCACACATTGCGGATTGTCACTTGACACACATTGCAGATTGTCACTTGCCACGTCACCTGACACACATTGCGGATTGTCACTTGCTACACATTGCAGATTGTCACTTGCCACATCACTTGCCACACATTGCGGATTGTCACTTGCCACATCACTTGCCACACATTGCGGATTGTCACTTGCCACATCACTTGCCACACATTGCGGATTGTCACTTGCCACATCACTTGCCACACATTGCGGATTGTCACTTGCCACACATTGCAGATTGTCACTTGCCACATCACCTGCCACACATTGCGGATTGTCACTTGCCACACATTGCAGATTGTCACTTGCCACATCACCTGCCACACATTGCGGATTGTCACTTGCCACGTCACCTGACACACATTGCGGATTTTTACTTGCCACGTCACCTGTCACACATTGTGGATTGTCACTTGCCACGTCACCTGTCACACATTGTGGATTGTCACTTGCCACGTCACCTGCCACAAATTGCGGATTGTCACTTGCCACATCACCTGCCACATGTTGCGGAATGTCACTTGCTTGCCACATGTTGCAGATTGTGACTTGCCATGTCATCGGCCACACATTGCGGATTGTCACTTGCTTGCCACCAGATCCATATTGTCCCTTGCCACGTCATCTGTCACGCATTGCGGATTGTCACTTGCCACCTCACCTGCCACACCTTGCGGATTGTCACTTCCTAAGGTGGTGTTTTTCTTGATGATGTAATCTCTCTGCTGCCTGCACATTGAGGGCAGAAGTTACTGCAGGGATGCAGGGCATTGGCGCTTCAATGATCGCGGCACCAAAGTTGTTATGGTATCAGGATGATTGAAGCGCATTATTTCTTATATTATATTGTAATGTAAAATGCAGAATCAGTGGGAGCCCCGAGTGTGCCACTTACCACGTCACCTGTTATCAGATGCAGCTTGTCACTTGCCACGTCACCTGCCACACATTGCGGATTGTCACTTGCCACAAGTTGCGGAATGTCACTTACTTGCCACCAGATGCAGATTGTCACTTGCCACGTCACCTGCCACACATTGCAGATTGTCATTTGCCACATCACCTGCCACACATTGCGGATTAAAATACGGGTTAGATACCAAGATGACTATTATAGGAGCCCCAATCCACCCAGAAGGAGATCATTTAGCCGTAATAGGCACTCCTCAGGAAGAGACCATTACCCTACCAATACACATTATAATTATGGTAGAAATGGAGGGGATTATGAGGATTTTCACAGAGGAGGCCCCAACTCCCGCCCACCAGGAAGATGGAGACCAAGAACTGGCTACGGAAACCCAGGATGGAGAGGGATGAATGGCAACCGAGGGGCTACCCATGGAAGACCCCAAGGGAGAGGAGAAAACCCAAGGAACCAAGGACATCAAGGACAGGGAACCTACTCCAACCCATGGGACAACAGATCGCGCAATCAGGACAGAGAAACGGAACACAGTCAAAGAGAAAACGCACCAGAGGGTGCAGGGGAGGGCAGAAGAAAACGCCCAAGGCACTATTAGGCAAAGGCATATTTAATCTTAGCGACATTCAATTAACTAAGGAAGAGTTACACATTTTGGACCTGGGCCTCAAATATGCTCCTGAAAAGGCATTAGACCAATTTGAGGTCTATATAGATCTCCAGAAATTCCTTAGAAAATTAAACCTAAGAAAATTCTTCTTGACCAACCAAGATGACAACCCAATGCAAATATCTGAATACACCCAAACTAACTTAAGGAACAATTCCACATTTAACCCAAACACACCGGGGAACCAGTGTATAGGGGCGTTCAAGAAAATGGTGGAAAGCGACCTCAGGAAATTGCAGCGGAAATTTAAAAACAAAAATAAAGATGTGTGGAAAACAATTAAGGAAATTGGCAAGAAAAAAGAAGTCATTATCAGACCGGCTGACAAGGGAGGTGGCCTTGTCATCCTTAACAAAAAGGATTATGAAGAAGAGATGGAAAACCTGCTTAGAGTTGAAAATACGTATAAGAAACTAAAGGGTAACCCCAAAATAAGGTTCAACAAACTACTCGAGAAATTTGTAAAAAAAGGGAAGTCTTTAGGAATATTGAATAAAAATGAAGCCGAGTACTTAGTGTCAAATTCTACGAAAACACCGGTGCTATATTACACCCCCAAGATACATAAGAGACTTGAAAAACCTCCCGGTAGACCCATAATAAGTGGTATCAACTCCATTTTCTCCCGTCTAGGAGAGTACCTCGACACCTATCTGCAACCTATCGTTAAGCTGGGAAGATCCCATCTTCGTGACAGCCTACAACTTATTAACGAATTGCAACAGGTTGATGGTGCGGAACATCTACTCTTGGCTACTATTGATGTCAACTCCCTCTACACCAGTATATCCCAGGAGGATGGAGTCATGGGAGTAGAAAAAGCCTTACACCAACATACTAGTTTGAAACAAGCACAGATTAACTTTATTGTTGAAGGGCTCAAGATGGCCATGGAGTGTAACTATTTCTGGTACCGGAACCATTACTATGTCCAAACTAGGGGGGGTAGCGATGGGGGCCCGTTATGCCCCCAGCGTTGCCAACCTACTGATGGATAGCTGGGAGGAAGAATACGTTTATAGTCGTAATATCCCTCAGATCAAACTGTACAGGCGTTACATCGACGACCTTATCATTCTTTGGGATGGCACCAATGACACTTTTCAGGCATTTCTATCTAACCTGAATACCAACAGATATGGCCTCACCTTTACTGGTAATTGTAGTACAGAATGCATAGATTACCTTGATCTACAGATCTATAAGGAGGGCTCAGAATTACACACAAGAACCCACTTTAAAACCACCGATCGCAATGGATACATCCCATCCACCAGTTGCCATCATCCCAGGTGGAAAGCCAACATACCAAAAGGGCAACTAATGCGACTTCGGAGGAATTGCAGTTCTGTTACTGAATTTCAGGCACAAGCTGACATAATCATTGACCGGTTTAAAGAAAAAGGATACAAAGAGGCAAATTTATTGAAATTAAAAGATGAAGTGACAAACATGGACAGGAATAACATGCTGTCGGTTAATAAAAAGAATAAAAATAATAAAACTGATGTAGCTTTCATCACCGGCTTCAACTCCCAATACAAAGACTTCGAGCATATAGTAAAAAAGTATTGGCCAATTCTACAGGAAGACCATGCCCTTACCAAAGTCCTGGGCAAAAAACCTAGTTTCATCTATAGACGTGCCCCCTCCCTTCGTCACCATTTGGTGCACAATGTGGTAGATCCACCCAAACAGGTCAACATCTTCCCTGATCTGAAGGGATTCTTTAAATGTCAGAGATGTCTTGGCTGCAGGGTCAGCAAAAAACAACCGAGAAGAAAAATGAGTTTTAAATCTAGAAACGACTTCAAAGAATACAAGATCAAAGAACTCATTTCCTGTGACACAACACACGTGACTTATGTCATCGAGTGCCCGTGCCACCTGCAATATGTGGGTAGAACCACACGACCCCTGAAGATAAGAATCCGGGAACACATCAATAGGATTAAAGCAGGTTTTCCTAAACATCATCTCTCACGCCACTTCAAAGAGTTCCACCATCAAGACCCTACTGGCCTGATCTTTTATGGTATTGATACCATAAGGGATGACTGGAGGGGAGGAAATAAGACCACTGCAATATCCCAAAATGAGACCAGTTGGATCTACCGCTTGGGTTCGCTTGCACCCCACGGGTTGAACAAGGACATTGATCTTAATTGTTTCCTTGCCAACCCCTAGTCCAAGGGTTCTCTAGATGACCCACTCAGGGTACATAAGGTTATAGAGTGCCCTTGTTGCTTACTTTCTAGTAATGGGGACCACTAATAGCATTCAACTTTAGGAACCCTTCTCCAGTATGACATTTATTGGGGTCTGTTCCCTGGGAAGCTTTGTCATACTACACCCCAGATAGGCTTATGCTCATTTCAGGGTAGGCATCATCTGTGTTTAATGGCCACACCCCTTAATTTATACAATCCACCTTACGACGTTAGTGCTATACATCTTAGCACCCATGAATCTACACCTTACTTCCCGTTTTTCATTTCATTTCACCTTAGATATGGGTTATGCTACCCATTCTACCTCCCCACCTTTGTCTATAGGTATATCACTGTTTGTACCTATACATACACCCCCAGGTTAACTTTCATTTCATTCCTGGGGTGTTCACTCTGCTTGGAGCAACATCATTTTATTATTTAAACTTGTAACTTTTAATCTGCAACTTATGTCCTCCTCTGTTTACATTCCTCCTTAAGCATTATGAGCTGTGCATTAGGACCCACTAGCAACAGGCAAAACTACAGTTCATAAAACATACATGCACTATTGCACTTGTCCAGATTCATATAATGTTTCTATTCATGACCTGTAGTTATTTATTTTTTTGATCTGTGCATACATATACATATATATATATATATGTATACCACAATTTTGTCACACACTGATATTGCAGATGAGAGAAGAATATGAATTTAGCGCTGATATAAGCCATATAGTTAAACTGAGATGTCATCATATGGAGTGCTATGTCATGTCCGTAGAAACTTATGCACACCATGTAAATTGTCACTGTATGGAATATTATGTTATGTCCGTTTAAGCATATGCACACCATGGAAATTACAATTATACTCACCCAGGGACTCCTGCCTAAATCACCCGATCGGAAGGGATTTCCCCATCAAAATTATGATTGGTGAACGCCGCTAAGTGGGAGGGTTTTCCATGGTGACGCTGGCTATATTAACCATCAGTAGCGGTATGCGTGTACCCGCTTCAGAAGACGTAAGAGAACGAAACGTGCGTAAAGCGGATACACGCACGCCCGCACGCACTTCCTGGACTAACCAGCTGTTCATTTGGTGGAACGCACGCCGTTCCCACGCTGGTTCTCATTTGTGGAGCTTGTGCTGTGCTGGGAAGCTTGCTATCACACAGATAACTGTCTGCTTGTATTCACAAGCATTCTATCTGGCCCCCGTTTTTATTTCATTTTTAAATCTACCTTTATTTTTTATTATTTTTTCTTTTGTCTGTATACATTTGTATATATTGTTTTAATATTAGCCTGTGGCTGTACCAATAAAACTTACCCACTGGAACCTGAACCTACTACTCTATGAGACCCTTTTTTTCATCCCTTGGAGGAATCCGGATATCCAGGATCTTTTTTGGTACCAGCTGGATCGTAGGACCTACTAGGAGAGCGAGGACCCGAGTCGGTTGGAGATCTTCTATGCTCTTTACCCCTGCAGGGGTGAGGGCCTCTGGTGAGTAGGGACCCAGGAGGGGGAGCACCGGACCCACTTCGCATCACTGCACTACTGCATACTGTGACCACTTACCCACTTGGAAAGTCACATTGTCACCAATATCACTCTGGACTGCTGTTAATTTATTTATATTGGTTCACACCTGGATTGTTGCTTTTCATATATATATATTCCTTATATATATTTTTTTTCCTGAACTTTTAGACATTCTTTAGTCTTTTGGATTTTTTATTTTATTTTTATATTATTTTTTTGGACACAACTTTTTACTTTTTACTTTTTTGGACACAATTTTTCGGCACTTGTGCTGTGCGTTATCACTTTACTATTGTCCAACGTTATATACTAAGTTGTATTTACAGCACGTGGTATTAGCCACACTTAAGTTGTCTTTATCACTGGCATATCACATATCATAAGAGGCACTATATTTATCACATATTAGTTTGAGGTCCATATAGTTTGTTCCTACCCTATCTGGGTAACATCAGCCTCCACTTAGACAGCGCCACCACCCCCACACCATTGCCCACACATTGCGGATTGTCACTTGCCTGCCACCAGATGCAGATTGTCACTTGCCACATCACTTGCCACACATTGCGGATTGTCACTTGCCACACATTGCAGATTGTCACTTGCCACATCACTTGCCACACATTGCGGATTGTCACTTGCCACATCACTTGCCACACATTGCGGATTGTCACTTGCCACATCACTTGCCACACATTGCGGATTGTCACTTGCCACACATTGCAGATTGTCACTTGCCACAATACCTGCCACACATTGCGGATTGTCACTTGCCACACATTGCAGATTGTCACTTGCCACATCACCTGCCACACATTGCGGATTGTCACTTGCCACGTCACCTGACACACATTGCGGATTTTTACTTGCCACGTCACCTGTCACACATTGTGGATTGTCACTTGCCACGTCACCTGTCACACATTGTGGATTGTCACTTGCCACGTCACCTGTCACACATTGTGGATTGTCACTTGCCACATCACCTGCCACAAATTGCGGATTGTCACTTGCCACATCACCTGCCACATGTTGCGGAATGTCACTTGCTTGCCACATGTTGCAGATTGTCACTTGCCACGTCATCTGTCACGCATTGCCACTTGCCATGTCACCTGCCACATGTTGCAGATTGTGACTTGCCATGTCATCGGCCACACATTGCGGATTGTCACTTGCCTGCCACCAGATCCATATTGTCCCTTGCCACGTCATCTGTCACGCATTGCGGATTGTCACTTGCCACCTCACCTGCCACACATTGCGGATTGTCACTTCCTAAGGTGGTGTTTTTCTTGATGATGTAATCTCTCTGCTGCCTGCACATTGAGGGCAGAAGTTACTGCAGGGATGCAGGGCGGGTGCGGGACGGTGAGAGATGATGTCATCTCTGTGCTCCCCCCGGCTTGTTGATTGGCCAGCCGCCCGCTCACCCGCAGAGCCGACCGGCTGACCGCCCACTCTCTGACTCACACTCGCTGATGAACGATCTACAGTACCTACCTTGGACCCACCTTGGACTTCTCCACACCAGTGGCGGATCCAGAGTCTAGTCTCGGGAGGGGCACTAGCAGAATTTTTTTTGGGGGGAGCAATTTATCAGGGAAATGGCTGGCATTGGCGCTTCAATGATCGCGGCACCAAAGTTGTTATGGTATCAGGATGATTGAAGCGCATTATTTCTTATATTATATTGTAATGTAAAATGCAGAATCAGTGGGACCCCCGAGTGTGCCACTTACCACGTCACCTGTTATCAGATGCAGCTTGTCACTTGCCACGTCACCTGCCACACATTGCGGATTGTCACTTGCCACAAGTTGCGGAATGTCACTTACTTGCCACCAGATGCAGATTGTCACTTGCCACGTCACCTGCCACACATTGCGGATTGTCACTTGCCACGTCACCTGCCACACATTGCAGATTGTCCACTTGCCACACATTGCGGATTGTCACTTGCCACGTCACCTGCCACACATTGCAGATTGTCACTTGCCACACATTGCGGATTGTCACTTGCCTGCCACCAGATGCAGATTGTCACTTGCCACATCACTTGCCACACATTGCGGATTGTCACTTGCCACATCACTTGCCACACATTGCGGATTGTCACTTGCCACACATTGCAGATTGTCATTTGCCACATCACCTGCCACACATTGCGGATTGTCACTTGCCTGCCACCAGATGCAGATTGTCCCTTGCCACGTCACCTGACACACATTGCGGATTGTCACTTGCTACACATTGCAGATTGTCACTTGCCACATCACTTGCCACACATTGCGGATTGTCACTTGCCACATCACTTGCCACACATTGCGGATTGTCACTTGCCACATCACTTGCCACACATTGCGGATTGTCACTTGCCACATCACTTGCCACACATTGCGGATTGTCACTTGCCACACATTGCAGATTGTCACTTGCCACATCACCTGCCACACATTGCGGATTGTCACTTGCCACACATTGCAGATTGTCACTTGCCACATCACCTGCCACACATTGCGGATTGTCACTTGCCACGTCACCTGACACACATTGCGGATTTTTACTTGCCACGTCACCTGTCACACATTGTGGATTGTCACTTGCCACGTCACCTGTCACACATTGTGGATTGTCACTTGCCACGTCACCTGCCACAAATTGCGGATTGTCACTTGCCACATCACCTGCCACATGTTGCGGAATGTCACTTGCTTGCCACATGTTGCAGATTGTGACTTGCCATGTCATCGGCCACACATTGCGGATTGTCACTTGCTTGCCACCAGATCCATATTGTCCCTTGCCACGTCATCTGTCACGCATTGCGGATTGTCACTTGCCACCTCACCTGCCACACATTGCGGATTGTCACTTCCTAAGGTGGTGTTTTTCTTGATGATGTAATCTCTCTGCTGCCTGCACATTGAGGGCAGAAGTTACTGCAGGGATGCAAGGCGGGCGCGGGGTGGTGAGAGATGATGTCATCTCTGTGCTCCCCCCGGCTTGTTGATTGGCCAGCCGCCCGCTCACCCGCAGAGCCGACCGGCTGACCGCCCACTCTCTGACTCACACTCGCTGATGAACGATCTACAGTACCTACCTTGGACCCACCTTGGACTTCTCCACACCAGTGGCGGATCCAGAGTCTAGTCTCGGGAGGGGCACTAGCAGAATTTTTTTTGGGGGGAGCAATTTATCAGGGAAATGGCTGGCATTGGCGCTTCAATGATCGCGGCACCAAAGTTGTTATGGTATCAGGATGATTGAAGCGCATTATTTCTTATATTATATTGTAATGTAAAATGCAGAATCAGTGGGACCCCCGAGTGTGCCACTTACCACGTCACCTGTTATCAGATGCAGCTTGTCACTTGCCACGTCACCTGCCACACATTGCGGATTGTCACTTGCCACAAGTTGCGGAATGTCACTTACTTGCCACCAGATGCAGATTGTCACTTGCCACGTCACCTGCCACACATTGCGGATTGTCACTTGCCACGTCACCTGCCACACATTGCAGATTGTCCACTTGCCACACATTGCGGATTGTCACTTGCCACGTCACCTGCCACACATTGCAGATTGTCACTTGCCACACATTGCGGATTGTCACTTGCCTGCCACCAGATGCAGATTGTCACTTGCCACATCACTTGCCACACATTGCGGATTGTCACTTGCCACATCACTTGCCACACATTGCGGATTGTCACTTGCCACACATTGCAGATTGTCATTTGCCACATCACCTGCCACACATTGCGGATTGTCACTTGCCTGCCACCAGATGCAGATTGTCCCTTGCCACGTCACCTGACACACATTGCGGATTGTCACTTGCTACACATTGCAGATTGTCACTTGCCACATCACTTGCCACACATTGCGGATTGTCACTTGCCACATCACTTGCCACACATTGCGGATTGTCACTTGCCACATCACTTGCCACACATTGCGGATTGTCACTTGCCACACATTGCAGATTGTCACTTGCCACATCACCTGCCACACATTGCGGATTGTCACTTGCCACACATTGCAGATTGTCACTTGCCACATCACCTGCCACACATTGCGGATTGTCACTTGCCACGTCACCTGACACACATTGCGGATTTTTACTTGCCACGTCACCTGTCACACATTGTGGATTGTCACTTGCCACGTCACCTGTCACACATTGTGGATTGTCACTTGCCACGTCACCTGCCACAAATTGCGGATTGTCACTTGCCACATCACCTGCCACATGTTGCGGAATGTCACTTGCTTGCCACATGTTGCAGATTGTGACTTGCCATGTCATCGGCCACACATTGCGGATTGTCACTTGCTTGCCACCAGATCCATATTGTCCCTTGCCACGTCATCTGTCACGCATTGCGGATTGTCACTTGCCACCTCACCTGCCACACATTGCGGATTGTCACTTCCTAAGGTGGTGTTTTTCTTGATGATGTAATCTCTCTGCTGCCTGCACATTGAGGGCAGAAGTTACTGCAGGGATGCAAGGCGGGCGCGGGGTGGTGAGAGATGATGTCATCTCTGTGCTCCCCCCGGCTTGTTGATTGGCCAGCCGCCCGCTCACCCGCAGAGCCGACCGGCTGACCGCCCACTCTCTGACTCACACTCGCTGATGAACGATCTACAGTACCTACCTTGGACCCACCTTGGACTTCTCCACACCAGTGGCGGATCCAGAGTCTAGTCTCGGGAGGGGCACTAGCAGAATTTTTTTTGGGGGGAGCAATTTATCAGGGAAATGGCTGGCATTGGCGCTTCAATGATCGCGGCACCAAAGTTGTTATGGTATCAGGATGATTGAAGCGCATTATTTCTTATATTATATTGTAATGTAAAATGCAGAATCAGTGGGACCCCCGAGTGTGCCACTTACCACGTCACCTGTTATCAGATGCAGCTTGTTACTTGCCACATCACCTGCCACATGTTGCGGATTGTCACTTGCCACGTCACCTGCCACACATTGTGGATTTTCACTTGCCTGCCACCAGATGCAGATTGTCACTTGCCACGTCACCTGCCACACATTGCGGATTGTCACTTTCCACGTCACCTGCCACACATTGTGGATTGTCTACTTGTCACGTCACCTGTCACACATTGTGGATTGTCACTTGCCACGTCACCTGTCACGCATTGCGGATTGTCACTTGCCATGTCACCTGCCACATGTTGCAGATTGTCACAAGTTGCGGAATGTCACTTGCTTGCCACCAGATGCAGATTATCACTTGCCACGTCACCTGCCACATGTTGCGGATTGTCACTTGCCACGTCATCTGTCACGCATTGTGGATTGTCTACTTGTCACGTCACCTGTCACACATTGTGGATTGTCACTTGCCACGTCACCTGTCACGCATTGCGGATTGTCACTTGCCACGTCATCGGCCACACATTGCGGATTGTCACTTGCCACGTCATCGGCCACACATTGCGGATTGTCACTTGCCTGCCACCAGATGCAGATTGTCCCTTGCCACGTCACCTGCCACACATTGTGGATTGTCACTTGGCACATCACCTGCCACATGTTTCGGATTGTCACTTGCCATGTCACCAGATGCAGATTATCACTTGCCACGTCACCTGCCACATGTTGCGGATTGTCACTTGCCTGCCACCAGATGCAGATTATCACTTGCCGCGTCACCTGCCACACGTCGCGGATTGTCACTTGCCACGTCACCTGCCACACGTCGCGGATTGTCACTTGACGCGTCACCTGCCACACATTGCAGATTGTCACTTGCCACAAGTTGCGGAATGTCACTTGCTTGTGACCAGATGCAGATTGTCACTTGCCATGTCACCTGCCACATGTTGCGGATTGTCACTTGCCACGTCACCTGTCACATGTTGCGGATTGTCATTTGCCACGTCACCTGCCACATGTTGCGGATTGTCACTTGCCACGTCACCTGTCACATGTTGCGGATTGTCATTTGCCACGTCACCTGTCACATGTTGCGGATTGTCATTTGCCACGTCACCTGCCACATGTTGCGGGTTGTCACTTGCCACGTCACCTGCCACATGTTGCGCATTGTCACTTGCCACGTCACCTGCCACATGTTGCGGATTGTCATTTGCCACTTCACCTGCCACATGTTGCGGATTGTCACTTGCCACGTCACCTGTCACATGTTGCGGATTGTCATTTGCCACGTCACCTGTCACATGTTGCGGATTGTCACTTGCCACGTCACCTGTCACATGTTGCGGATTGTCATTTGCCACGTCACCTGTCACATGTTGCGCATTGTCACTTGCCACGTCATCTGTCACATGTTGCGGATTGTCATTTGCCACGTCACCTGCCACATGTTGCGCATTGTCACTTGCCATGTCACCTGCCACATGTTGCGGATTGTCACTTGCCACGTCACCTGTCACATGTTGCGGATTGTCACTTGCCATGTCACCTGCCACATGTTGCGGATTGTCACTTGCCACGTCACCTGTCACATGTTGCGGATTGTCATTTGCCACGTCACCTGCCACATGTTGCGGGTTGTCACTTGCCACGTCACCTGCCACATGTTGCGCATTGTCACTTGCCACGTCACCTGTCATGCATTGCGGATTGTCACTTGCCACGTCACCTGTCACACATTGCGGATTGTCACTTGCCACGTCACCTGTCACACGTTGCGGATTGTCACTTGCCACGTCACCTGCCACACATTGCGGATTGTCACTTGCCTGCCACCAGATGCAGACTGTCACTTGCCACGTCACCTGCCACACATTGCAGATTGTCACTTGCCACATCACCTGCCACATGTTGCAGATTGTCACTTGCCACAAGTTGCGGAATGTCACTTGCTTGCCACCAGGTGCAGATTATCACTTGCCACGTCACCTGCCACATGTTGTGGATTGCCACTTGCCACGTCACCTGCCACACATTGCGGATTGTCATTTGCCACAAGTTGCGGATTGTCACTTGCCACGTCACCTGCCACACATTGCGGATTGTCATTTGCCACAAGTTGCGGATTGTCACTTGCCATGTCACCTGCCACACATTGCAGATTGTCACTTGCCACGTCACCTGCCACATGTTGCGGATTGTGACTTGCCACGTCACCTGCCACAAGTTTCGGATTGTCACTTGCCACATCACCTGCCACATGTTGCGGATTGTCACTTGCCACAAGTTGCGGAATGTCACTTGCTTGCCACCAGATGCAGATTATCACTTGCCACGTCACCTGCCACATGTTGCAGATTGTCACTTGCCGCAAGTTGCGGAATGTCACTTGCTTGCCACCAGATGCAGATTATCACTTGCCACGTCATCGGCCACACAATGCGGATTGTCACTTGCCTGCCACCAGATCCATATTGTCCCTTTGCCACGTCACTTGCCACAAGTTGCGGATTGTCCCTTGCCACATCACTTGCCACACCTTGCGGATTGTCACTTCCTAAGGTGGTGTTTTGCTTGATGATGTAATCTCTCTGCTGCCTGCACATTGAGGGCAGAAGTTACTGCAGGGATGCAGGGCAGGCGCTGGGCGGTGAGAGATGATGTCATCTCTCTGCTCCCGCCGGCTTGTTGATTGGCCAGCCGCCCGCTCACCCACAGAGCCGACCAGCTGACCGCCCACTCTCTGACTCTCACTCGCTGCCCGCCCACACACGAGGCACCCGGCAGCTCGCGCTGTCACCCACCCGTGGAGCCGCACTATCACTCGCACGCGGAGCAGACGCTCAGGTGCCACAAGTTCCGCAACTAACGCTAATTTCTCGGGGGTGGCAATTGCCCCGCTGCCCCCCCCCCCCCCACGGATCCGTCCCTGCTCCACACTTTGTAGAGTAACAACCTGGAACAAAGATAGATTGATTTGAGATCTCCTCAAAATAGTCCATAGTGCCAAAGTGGGAAAATCTAGTTGCACAGGGTTCAAATCACTTAAAGAGTTTGAAAAAGTATTTATACCCCTTGAAACTTTCCAAATTTTGTCATGTTTCAACCAAAAACAATGTATTTTATTGGGATTTTGTGTGATAAACTAACACAAAGACCCGGATTCACAAAGGAGATATGACGGCGTATCTCCAGATACGCTGTCGTAACTCTGAGTATGAGGCGTCGCATCTCCGCGCCTGATTCATAGAATCAGATACGCCTCACAGTTGCCTAGATACGAGCGGCGTAAGTCTCCTACGCCGTCGTATCTTAGGGTGCGGGCGCTTCCGCATATTTCCGCGTAGAATATGGAAATTAGCTAGATACGCCGGTTCACGAACGTACGTGCGCCCGGCGTATCAAGATACGTCGTTTACGTAAGGCGTCGGACCGGCGTAAAGTTACCCCTCATAAAGCAGGGGTAAGTCATGTTAGGTATGGACGTCGGAAACGTACGAACAGCGTCGTATTTTACATCGTTTGCGTAAGTCGTTCGTGAATGGGGCTGGGCGTAGGTTACGTTCATGTCGCCTAAGCATTGAGCGGGCGTAATTTACTTAGAAAATTTGACGTGATACTGAGCATGCGCGCGCATGCGCCGTTTGTTCGGCCATGCATCTACATGGGGTCACGCTTAATTTAAATACAACACACCCACGACCTGACTATTTTGAATTACGCACGCTTACGCCGGCCCATTTACGCTACGCCGCCGTAACTTAGGACGTAAGTGCTTTATGAATACTGCACTTGCCTCTCTAAGTTGCGGCGGCGTAGCGTAAAGAAAATACGCTACGCCCGCACAAAGTTACGCCGACCTACGTGAATCTGGCCCAAAGTGTCACATAATTGTGCAGTGGAAGGAAAATATTAAATGGTTTTCAAAATTAAAAAAAAAAATATATATATATGTAAAAAGTGTGGCACTCACCAATAGATGTAATAATGAACGTTGTCATGAACGCGTTTTTTTTCTTTTTCACATACATTTCTTGTATTTTCTATTATGTGAAATTAATATGACATTAGCTATTAGTCATCAGAACACCTAATGCTGCAAACTGCATCCTGAAGAAGCCCATCTCTTGTTTTTGGGCGAAACGCGTTGATCTATAAATTCTTTGTTATGCATTGCTTGCACAGAATGGTCGTATATTGTTTATGTTGATGTAATTTGAATCTATATATATATGTTTTAAAAAAATTGTATAAATAACGTTTAGATGAATCTCTTTTGAATTCATATTGTAGTAGTATTTGGCACCTAAATATCCCCGTTCTTTTCTCACAATCTCCCAAATTCAGGGATATGTGGAGATCCCCCTCCCCCTTTTTATAATACCTGCCACAGCTGCAAAGCAGGTGTACACCCCTGACCATGCCTTTCCAGTTAAAGGAGGCGTGGTTGAGGGGGGGGCGGTGGTAAAAACTTGGCTCAACTAAGGGGGTCTTACCGTCTCCCAACCACTAGTGGAAATAGGCTCTAAGGGCCAGATTCAGGTACATATGCGGCGGCGTAACGTATCGCCTTTACGTTACGCCGCCGCAAGTTTTACGGGCAAGTGCTTGATTCACAAAGCCCTTGCCTGTAAAGTTGCGGCGGCGTAGCGTAAATCCCTCTGGCGCAAGCCCGTCTAATTCAAATGATCCGGGTAGGGGGCGTGGATCATTTAAATTAGTCGCGTTCCCGCGCCGAACCAACTGCACATGCTCCATTTTGAAATTTCCCGCCGTGCTTTGCGCGAAATGACGTCGCACCGACGACATTTTTTGAACGTAGACGTGAGTTACGTCCTTTCCTATTCACGGACGACTTACACAAAAAAAATTCAAAATTCGACGCGGGAACGACGGCCATACTTTAACATGGCAGGTCTATCTATACGCCGCGAAATAGCAGCTTTAACTTTACGCCGGGAAAAGCCGACTAGCGACGACGTAAGAGAATGCGACGGCCGCACGTACCTTCGTGGATCGCCGGAAAAAGCTAATTAGCATACCCGACGCGGAAAACGATGCGAACTCCACCCAGCGGGCGCCAAAGTATTGCACCTACGATCCGAAGGCGTACGAAGCCGTACGCCTGTCGGATCGAAGCCAGAAGCCGTCGTATCTTGGTTTGAGGATTCAAACTAAAGATACGACGCGGGAAATTTGAAAGTACGCCGGAGTATCAGTAGATACGCCGGCGTACTTCTTCTGTGATTCATATGATCTTATCAATGTTTTTTAATGGAACCAAAAAAATGAACGAAAAAAAAAAAAAAGAAAAAAAAAAAGGGGGAATTCATCCGGGCCCCTTACAGGTGTACTGCCTGTACCCCCCCCCCTGTGTAAAGTATTTGTGCCCAGTGGAGAGAGAGATCTGCTGTTCCTAGTGATCAGGAACAGCGATTTCTCTCTCCTCCTCCAGTCAGTCCCCTCCCCCATACAGTTAGAAACACCGCCCTAGGGAACACTGAACCCCTTGATCGCGCCCCCTAGTGTTAACCCCTTCCCTGCCAGTGACATTTATACAGTAATCAGTGGCTATTTTTTTAGCTCTGATCGCTGTATAAATGACACTGGTCCCAAAAAAGTGTCAAGAGTGTCAGATTTGTCTGCCGCAATGTCGCAGTCCCGCTAAAAAAAAACCGCAGATCGCCGCCATTACTAGTAAAAAATAACGTTAGATTGGTGGCGTGTGTGAGAGTGGGACTCCAAGAATAACAGTGCCAGGTAGTGCCAACAGTTTGCGCAGAGCTTATATAAGGTTTCAAATTGAGAAGCAGGGGCGTGACGCCACTAATTGAGAAGCGGGGGGGGGCGTGAATTGAGAGGCGGGCCCCTTACAAAAATAAATAAATAAAAAATATGGCCCAGATTCACGTACGACTTGCGCCGACGTATCTTCTGATACGCCGCGTAAGTTCTCGGATGCGCCGTCGTATCTATGCGCCTAATTCTCAATGCAAGATACGCCTGAATTTTGGCTTGATCCGACCGATGTAAGTCTCCTACGCCGTCGTATCTTGGGCGCATATTTACGCTGGTCGCATGGAGCGCTTCCTTTCATTTACGCGTTGAATATGTAAATGACCTAGATACGCCGATTCACGAACGTACTTGCGCTCGTCGCAGTAATCTACGCCGTTTACGTAAGGCGTACGTCCAGCGTAAAGTTATTCCACATAAAGCAGGGGTAAGTCATGTTAGGGTATGGACGCCGGAACAGCCGTCGTATTTTACGTCGTTTGCGTAAGTCGTACGTGAATGGGGCTGGGCGTGGGTTACGTTCACGTTGTAGGCATTGAGCCGGCGTATCTTAGGGAGTAAATTTGACGTGATTCCGAGCATGCGCGCGCATGCGTCGTTCGTTCGGCGCTTAATTTACATGGGGTCACGCATTATTTTAATAGATCACGCCCACTACCTCCCTACTTTGAATTAGGCGGGCTTGCGCCGGCCAATTTCCGTTACGCTGGCGCAACGTAGGGGGCAAGTGCTTTGTGAATACTGCTCTTGCCTCTTAAAGTAACGTTGGCGTAGCGCATATGAAATGCGCTACGCCGGCACAAAGATGTGCCGCTCTACCTGAATCCGGCTATATATATATATTTAAAAAAAAGGGGGGGGGGGGTAGCCATCTAGGGACCTCTGGGCCCTTTAATAATAAAAAAAAAATGTTATTAAAAAAAAAGAAAAAAAAGGGGGGTTGCCATCCGGGGCCCTGGGGACCTCTGGGCCCTTTAATTAAAAATAAATACATTTTATATATATATAAAATTAATTAAAAAAAAAGCGTATATTGATTGGTTTTCACAAGTTATAGCGTCTACAAAATAGGGGATAGATTTATGAAATTTTTATTATTTATTTATTTTTTACTAGTAATGGCGGCGATCTGCAATTTTTTTTTTTAGCGGGACTGCGACATTGCGGCGGACAGATCGGACACTTTTGACACTTTTTGGGACCATTGTCATTTATACAGCGATCAGAGCTATAAATAGCCACTGATTACTATATAAATGTCACTGGCAGGGAGGTGGTTAACACTAGGGGGCGATCAAGGTGTTAAACGTTCCCTAGGGAGATGTTTCTAACTGTGGGGGGGAGGGGTCTGACTGGAGGAGGAGAGAGATCGCTGTTCCTGATCACTAGGAACAGCAGATCTCTTTCTCCTCCCCTGTCAGAACGAGGATCTGTTTGTTTACATGGACACTTCCCCATTCTGGCTCTCTGTGGAGCGATCGCGGGTGGCCGGCGGACATCGCGTCTGCTGGCCATGCGCATCGGCTCCGGCATCACGCCTCAGGCGTGCACACGCCCCCTATCACTCCTAAAGCAGCCGACGGGTTAAGTGTTTCCTAGGGAGGTGTTTCTAACTGTGGGGGGCAGTGTACCGACTGGAGGAGGAGAGAGATCGCTGTTCCTAATCACTAGGAACAGCAGATCTCTCTCTCCTCCCCTGTCAGAACGGGGATCTGTTTGTTTACATACACAGATCCCCCGTACTGGCTCTCTGCCACGCTGCGGGCACCTGCGCCCCCAAACGCTTTTAAAGCGGCCGACGTACACCTACGGCGATTAGCGCAGGGGTGCCAACCTGTTGCCGTATAATGACCGCGGCTGGTCGGCAAGCGGTTAAATGATCTAAAAAAGTAGAACTAATGGGGAAACTTTTTTTGGGGGGTAATGTAAGAGAGGTCAGTTTTTTTTTTTTTATTCAAATGTGTCCAATTGGGCGGGATTTCCCTTCACTTCCTGTCCCATAGCCAAACAGGAAGTGAAAGGAAATCCCTCCTCAGTGGCTATCAACTAGTGTCCCCATTGGGAGATTTCCCCTCTATTCCTGTTCTTGTGGCATCCCAAAATTTGGGATTTCCTTTCACTTTTCGGTGATGACTGTAACGGACCTATGAACTATTCTGAGCTCAAAGGGTTAATTGTAGAGTGACTTTTTCCACTGCTGAATGCTAATATTCCCTTTGCATAGCTAATGGACTCTCCTTTGTGTAGTAACAGCCTCCTGCCAGGTGTATGCTAACGTGATGATCTGTGATTGGATATTGTTCTAAAGGTTAATTGAATTCTATTGAGAAAGGAATGTGCCCGGCCTGGTCATGTTAAGTAGATCTCGGTGCCGGAACGTCTAGAGACTGATTGATTCAAGGAGATCATTGTGTTTGAGTTCTGGTAATGAAGAAATGTTTATAATTAGCTCAAAGAAGGTGATTGAAGCTTCCCCACGGTGTGATGTGTGGGTGGGGACAGTTTGATTGTTCATGTGCCTTGAATACTGTATAAAATCTCAGAGTGAACCATTAAAAATCAGTCCTGCTTGACTCTGCAAACGTAGCCCGTCTCGTTTCTTGAAAGGGCGTTCGATGGGATATACCGGCGGTACCTGCATATCGCAGCTTGCCAGGGAAAAGATAAATTGGAAGGGCTCTCGCGCTATCGGTGCTAAATACTATGGGGGGGGGGGGCACTGCTGCAGTTACCTGGAACCGGTCCTGGCCAGAAATGTGTGAATGAAATAGATGATGGTGACTGCGCTGTGTGAGGAAGGGTAAAGAGCAGATGCACAAGAAAGTGAGTAGCAAAAACCCACCACTGAGTAATCGCTAGAGCCAGTGAGGGTGGGAGGTCTGTGAGTCAGTAATGGTGAGCATAAATTAAATATTAATCATACACTATAATTAAATGATAAACATCACAAACATGAGAAGCATGTAAAACCAAACAGCTTAGTTAATGTGAATAGTGCCAAAAAGTTCAAATATAACACAATCCAGATGAGGTCCCAGAAGTCCCAGAAGAGGGAAGATGTGGGACCGTAGTAGGTAAAGAAGTCAAATAACAGCTTAGTTGATGCGAATGGTGCCAAATAGTTCAAATATAACACAATCCAAATGGAGTCCCAGAAGTCCCAGAAGAGGGAAGATGTGGGACCACAATGAGGTAAAAACGTCAAATAACACAAATAAAGTCTTAAAGTGCACTGTGAACAATAATAGAGGCCCAAGGGGGTATCCCGTGGTTGAAGAGCAGACTTCTGTGCGCACACCTCTAGTGGTATAAAAGGCTCACCTCCAGGCCATAGCACGGACAGCCTAAAACCAATTTACACACTGTATGTTCTCAGGCTCAGCAGGGTAGAGGTGACATCAAAATCTCCAAATCAAATGGTCATGTTGAAAGTGAAAGACAAGGGCAAATATGGCATAATACTGTGACTGCAGGTGTGGAAGATAATATATCACATGCACGTGCACTCACATGGAGGCCTCTAGCAGCGGGCCTATCTCCTACGAACAGCGAGTTCGTGCGATCTGTCTTGATAGGTGTACTTCCTCTATCTTTCGTTACCACCTAGGCATCCACTGGGTATTGGGTGCTCGGAGGGGTATATAAACAAAAGACAAAAGGAAGGCAATGGTGCAGCTCCGCATAAAAAGGTTTAATAAAAGAAAAGTTAAAAACTCACATTTCCAATGGTGAGATGTTTCCAAACAAAACGAGCGCCGTGCTCGTGTTCCTCCTGTTAGGATGTGTGGGGTCTGGTACTTCCTGTCCCTACGCGTGGCGTCATGTCACATGACTTCATCTGAAGTCATGTGACATGACGCCACGCGTAGGGACAGGAAGTACCAGACCCCACACATCCTAACAGGAGGAACACGAGCACGGCGCTCGTTGTGGTCCCACATCTTCCCTCTTCTGGGACTTCTGGGACTCCATTTGGATTGTGTTATATTTGAACTATTTGGCACCATTCACATCAACTAAGCTGTTATTTGACTTCTTTACCTACTACGGTCCCACATCTTCCCTCTTCTGGGACTTCTGGGACCTCATCTGGATTGTGTTATATTTGAACTTTTTGGCACTATTCACATTAACTAAGCTGTTTGGTTTTACATGCTGCTCATGTTTGTGATGTTTATCATTTAATTATAGTGTATGATTAATATTTAATTTATGCTCACCATTACTGACTCACAGACCTCCCACCCTCACTGGCTCTTTGCCAGGGAAAAGGACTTCTCCAACGGCTGATACCCTCTCCTAGCCCAGGTAGCCGTTACATTGGTTGGCAGCGGTGGGATGGTCCTTTTATCCAAAGAGCAAGTTCTGAATGGAGTCGCAGTACGCCAGGCTGAAAAGATCCACACTGAAAGATCTATTGGAGAGTCGTGGTAGGAGCGCCAGCAACGACCACGGAGGGAGCTGATAGCTGAACTGCTGGAGCTGGACGAAATGGATGGATCCATGGAAGGAACTGAGCCCCTTGCACCGGTCAGCAAAGAAGATGTAATTACTGGGATTGTACAGCGGAGATTATCCTTGTATCCAGAAACGTCCGTGGAACTAATCAACCAGCTGTTCCGGGAAGCAAGGGAAGAGATACAAACTAAGAGGGGACAAGAGCTGGAACTGGTAAGAGCGAGACAGCCCATTACACATGCAGTTCCTACCCCCCCCACCCGTGGCTACAGGAAAGAAAATACCGTTCACTGCATTTAAAGCTTTTGTAGAAAGTGAGGAGGAAATCGATGGATATTTGGCGGACTTTGAGAGGCAGTGCTCACTACACCAGGTACCACCAGACCAATGGGTCACTATTTTGTCGGGGAAATTGTCGGGCAAAGCCAATGAAGCCTTTCGGGCTCTTGCTCCAGAGGATATTTTACAATACCAGCAAGTTAAAAAGGCGCTGCTAACCCGATATGCCGTAACGCCAGAAGCCTACCGCCGGCGCTTCCGGGAGTCCAAGAAGATGGCTGTGGACTCCCACATGGAATGGGCCAACCATTTACAAAGGGTGGCATCCCTTTGGGTCCAAGGGTGCAAGGCCAACACCGGGGAGGAAGTATTGCAGCTGTTCCTAATGGAACATTTCTTCCAAGACCTGGCCGCAGACATACAAGACTGGGTACGAGATCGCCGTCCCGCTAACTTAAACGAGGCGGCTCGGCTAGCAGATGTCCTCCATAAAGAGGACCTGTCACAGTGATTCCTATTACAAGGGATGTTTACATTCCTTGTAATAGGAAATAAAAGTGATACAAAAAATAAAAATGTAAAAAAAAAGTGTAAAAATAAAAAAAATGAAGTAAAGTAAAAAATAAAATAATTTTTTTTTAAAAACGCCCCTGTCCATGGTAGCTCACGCTCAGAAGCGAACACGCATGTAAGTCCCGCCCACATATGTAAAAGCTGTTTAACCACTTAAGGACCGCCTCCTGCACATTTACATCGGCAGAATGGCACAGCGGGGCACAAGCATGTACAGGTACGTCCTCTTTAAGTGCCCAGCCGTGGGTCGCGGGCATGCGCCCGCGACCCGGTCCGAAACTCCGTGACCGCGGGACCCGATCGCCGCTGGAGTCCCGCGATCGGTCCCCGGAGCTGAAGAACGGGGAGAGCTGTGTGTAAACACGGCTTCCCCGTTCTTCACTGTGGCGGCGTCATCGATCGTGTGTTCCCTGATATAGGGAAACACAATCAACGACGTCACACCTAAAGCCACACCCCCCTACAGTTAGAAACAGACATGAGGTCACACATAACCCCTTCAGCGCCCCCTTGTGGTTAACGCACAAACTGCAATTGTAATTTTCACAGTAAACCGTGCATTTTTAATGCATTTTTTGCTGTGAAAATGACAATGGTCCCAAAAATGTGTCAAAATTGTCCGAAGTGTCCGCCATAATGTCGCAGTCACAAAAAAAAATCGCTGATCGCCGCCATTACTAGTAAAATTTGTTTTTTTTTATAAAAATGCAATAAAACTATCCCCCATTTTGTAAATGCTATACATTTTGCGCAAACCAACCGATAAACACTTATTGCGATTGAAGAATACGTATCGGCCTAAACTGAGGGAAAAAAAACGTTTTTTTTATATATTTTTGGGGGATATTTATTATAGCAAAAAGTAAAAAATATTGAATTTTTTTCAAAATCGTCGCTCTATTTTTGTTTATAGCGCAAAAAATAAAAACCGCAGAGATGATCAAATACCACCAAAATAAAGCTCTATTTGTGGTGGAAAAAGGACGTCAATTTTGTTTGGGAGCCACGTCGCGCGACCGCGCAATTGTCAGTTAAAGCGACGCAGTGCCGAATCGCAAAACCCGTCCGGGTCCTTTAGCTGCCTAAAGGTCCGGGTCTTAAGTGGTTAAACCCCACTTGTGAGGTATCGCCGTGTGCGTTAGAGCGTGTGCAACCATTCTAGCACTAGACCTCCTCTAACTCGAAAATAGTAACCTGTAAAAAAAAAGTATCGCCTATAGGGATTTTTTAAGTGCCGATGTTTGGCGCCATTCCTTGAGTGTGCGCAATTTTTTAAAGCGTGACATGTTAGGTATCTATTGACTCGGCGTAACCTCATCTTTCACATTATACAAAAAAATTGTGCCAGCTTTACTGTTTTGTTATTTTTTTAATTCATGAAACCGTTTCTTTTCCCCAAAAAAAGGCGTTTGAAAAATAATTGTGCAAATACCGCGCGAGAAAAAAAGTTGCAATGACCGCCATTGTATTCCCTAGGGTGTTCGCTAAAAAAAATATATAATGTTTTTGGGGGTTCTAAATAATTTTCTAGCAAAAAAATTATGGCCCGGATTTACAGAGAGCGGGCGCACATTACGCCGCCGTAGCCCAAATAATATACGCTAGCGCAGAAAGGCAAGCATGGAATTCACAAAGCCAATGCTGCCAAAACTGCGCTGGGTTTCAAAGGCGTAAGTCGGCGTAGGTGGAAGTGGGCGTGAGCCATGCAAATGAGGCGTGACCCCATGCAAATGATAGGCTGAGCGCCAGACAGATACATATCACCAACTGCGCATGCGCCGAGACGAGGACGCATCCCTCTGCGCATGCTCATAACCACGTCGGAACAACTGCCTAAAATACGCCGGATCACTGCCTACGGCGTGAACGTAACCTACGCCCAGCCAGACACGTCCAACGTAAACTCCGTAAAATACGCCGGCTTGTTTTCCCTGGTGCAGACCTTTGCATGTCTGCTGCTGGGTTACACCTCCTTTATGGGGCATAACTTTACGCCGGACGTACGTCTTACGCGCACATCGCGTAGCCTGCGTCGGGCGCGCGTACATTCGTGAATCGCCGTATTTCCCTCATTTGCATATTTGAATAGAAAATCAATGGGAGCGCCACCATGCGTCCAGCCTAAATATGCGCCCACTCTACGCCGGCGTAGGCAAGTTACGTCGGCGGGATGAAGCCTGTTTTTAGGCGTATCTTAGTTTGTGGGCACGGCGCACAGATACGACGGCGCACATTTGCACTTACGCAGCGTATCTTGCAATACGTCGGCGCAAGTGCTTTGTGAATCCGGGCCTATGATTTTTACATGAAGGAGAGAATTGGTTAACAGGGGCACAGACAGCAATAAAAACCTAAAATGTTTTTTTTACCCCCCTCTCCACTATTCAAAACCTATAGAAAAGTTTCCCTTTAGTTATACAGTAAGGCTGTGTCTCCCTCTGGTGGCCAATTCTTAGACTGCATACTCGGCTTCGTTAGGACGAAGAACCCTTCCACCATCATTTTTTATTGACGCGCTTCGCATATTTCTGTCTCTTTTGTTTAAAAAAAAAAAATACTCAAAAGTGCGTGATCACGGCGAAGTCATTCCTGCCAAAATATCAAATGCTATTTTTAGGGCAGACATCGCCTGCGAAGAAAACTATGCGCTCGGTTTTATAAAAGGGTCTACAATTACGGGCCCCTGGGTCGGCTCACATAACACGTCACGCACGTCAACCTCCTGGAAGTCACATTAGGCCGCGTGTGTGCGCAATGTGTTATTTAAATCAAGAAATAGACCGGCTGATGTTATATTAGTACAGATGTTGGGGGGGGGGGGGCTCCCCCAGGTGGACGGTCCGGGGTACTGCATGGGTTTCAGCAAGCCTGTAAATATCACGCTCGGGTCTTTTGATGTTAGCCATGTGGAAGAGCTGAGTAATGTCTGCCATGGAAAGCGAGGGGCAGCTGCCAACCAGCTGAGCTACTGTAAATCTCCGCCGCTTCCCAACGCCATGGACGCCTGAGGAGCATCAAAGCGCAATGCTGGTAACCCTTCAGCTGCCGCGCTTAACTGCACAGCGGGCGATGTTTTCGAATAAAATTTCCTAGTAAGCTAAAGTTTCCAGAGGATGATTACTAAAGGCTGCTTACTTTGCAAGAGAATTTGCACTTTGCAAGGGAATGCCCCCCCCCCCCAGAGCTTAGTGAATGCGGTGAAAATGCGCTTTACAACGAATACCCAATCACGTGCAAGGAAAATTAAACACAAAGGTATTTTTGCTTGCACGTGATTGGATGATGGAAGTCAGCAGATCTTCAACTCATTCACTAAGTTAAACGGAAAATTCCTTTTTGCCTTTAGTAAATTAACCCCAGTATAGTAAATCAATCCCAGTATAGTAAATCTACCCCAGTATGGTAAATCAGCCCCAGTATTGTAAGTCAATCCCAGTATGGTAAATCAACCCCAGTATGGTAAATCAATCCCAGAATGGTAAATCAGCCCCAGTATGGTAAATCAACCCCAGTATAGTAAATCAACCCCAGTATAGTAAATCAATCCCAGTATAGGAAATCAACCCCAGAATAGGATATCAACCCCAGTATAGGAAATCAATCCCAGTATGGTAAATCAGCCCCAGTATGGTAAATCAACTCCAGTATAGGAAATCAACCCCAGTATGGTAAATCAGCCCCAGTATGGTAAATTAATCCCAGTATGGTAAATCAACCCCAGCATAGTAAATCAATCCCAGTATGGTAAATCAACCCCAGAATGGTAAATCAACCCCAGTATAGTAAAGCAACCCCAGTATGGTAAATTAATCCCAGTATGGTAAATCAATCCCAGTATGGTAAATCAACCCCAGCATAGTAAATCAATCCCAGTATGGTAAATCAACCCCAGTATGGTAAATCAATCCCAGTATGGTAAATCAACCCCAGTATAGTAAAGCAACCCCAGTATAGTAAATTAATCCCAGTATGGTAAATCAATCCCAGTATGGTAAATCAGCCCCAGTATGGTAAATCAATCCCAGTATGGTAAATCAACCCCAGTATAGTAAAGCAACCCCAGTATAGTAAATCAATCCCAGTATGGTAAATCAATCCCAGTATAGGAAATAAATCCCAGTATGGTAAATCAACCCCAGTATGGTAAATCAATTCCAGTATGGTAAATCAACCCCAGTATAGTAAATCAATCCCAGTATGGTAAATCAACCCCAGTATGGTAAATTAACCCCAGTATGGGAAATCAGCCCCAGTATGGTAAATTAACCCCAGTATGGTAAATCAACCCCAGTATAGGAAATTAACCCCAGTATGGTAAATCAATCCCAGTATGGTAAATCAACCCCCAGTATGGTAAATCAGCCCCAGTATGGTAAATCAACCCCAGTATAGGAAATCAACCCCAGTATAGGAAATCAACCCCAGTATAGTAAATCAACCCCAGTATGGTAAATCAACCCCAGAATGGTAAATCAACCCCAGTATGGTAAATCAACCCCAGTATGGTAAATCAACCCCAGAATGGTAAATCAACCCCAGAATGGTAAATCAACCCCAGTATAGTAAATCAACCCCAGTATGGTAAATCAACCCCAGAATGGTAAATCAACCCCAGTATAGTAAATCAACCCCAGTATAGTAAAGCAACCCCAGTATAGTAAATTAATCCCAGTATGGTAAATCAATCCCAGTATGGTAAATCAGCCCCAGTATGGTAAATCAATCCCAGTATGGTAAATCAACCCCAGTATAGTAAAGCAACCCCAGTATAGTAAATCAATCCCAGTATGGTAAATCAATCCCAGTATGGTAAATCAGCCCCAGTATGGTAAATCAATCCCAGTATGGTAAATCAACCCCAGTATAGTAAAGCAACCCCAGTATGGTAAATCAATCCCAGTATGGTAAATCAATCCCAGTATGGTAAATCAATCCCAGTATGGTAAATCAACCCCAGTATAGTAAATCAATCCCAGTATAGGAAATCAATCCCAGTATGGTAAATCAACCCCAGTATGGTAAATCAACCCCAGTATGGTAAATCAACCCCAGTATGGTAAATCAGCCCCAGTATGGTAAATCAATCCCAGTATGGTAAATCAACCCCAGTATAGTAAAGCAACCCCAGTATAGTAAATCAATCCCAGTATGGTAAATCAATCCCAGTATGGTAAATCAGCCCCAGTATGGTAAATCAATCCCAGTATGGTAAATCAACCCCAGTATAGTAAATCAATCCCAGTATAGGAAATCAATCCCAGTATGGTAAATCAATCCCAGTATGGTAAATCAATCCCAGTATGGTAAATCAACCCCAGTATAGTAAATCAATCCCAGTATAGGAAATCAATCCCAGTATGGTAAATCAACCCCAGTATGGTAAATCAACCCCAGTATGGTAAATCAACCCCAGTATGGTAAATCAGCCCCAGTATGGTAAATCAACCCCAGTATAGTAAATCAATCCCAGTATGGTAAATCAACCCCAGTATGGTAAATTAACCCCAGTATGGTAAATTAACCCCAGTATAGTAAATCAATCCCAGTATAGTAAATCAATCCCAGTATGGTAAATCAATCCCAGAATGGTAAATCAGCCCCAGTATGGTAAATCAACCCCAGTATAGGAAATCAACCCCAGTATAGTAAATCAATCCCAGTATAGGAAATCAACCCCAGAATAGGATATCAACCCCAGTATAGGAAATCAATCCCAGTATGGTAAATCAGCCCCAGTATGGTAAATCAACCCCAGTATAGGAAATCAACCCCAGTAAAGTAAATCAACCCCAGAATGGTAAATTAACCCCAGTATGGGAAATCAGCCCCAGTATGGTAAATTAACCCCAGTATGGTAAATCAACCCCAGTATAGGAAATTAACCCCAGTATGGTAAATCAATCCCAGTATGGTAAATCAACCCCCAGTATGGTAAATCAGCCCCAGTATGGTAAATCAACCCCAGTATAGGAAATCAACCCCAGTATGGTAATTCAACCCCAGTATAGTAAAGCAACCCCAGTATGGTAAATTAATCCCAGTATGGTAAATCAATCCCAGTATGGTAAATCAGCCCCAGTATAGTAAAGCAACCCCAGTATGGTAAATCAATCCCAGTATGGTAAATCAATCCCAGTATAGTAAAGCAACCCCAGTATGGTAAATCAATCCCAGTATGGTAAATCAATCCCAGAATGGTAAATCAGCCCCAGTATAGTAAATCAAT
This sequence comes from Rana temporaria, assembly GCF_905171775.1. Taxonomy (NCBI): domain Eukaryota; kingdom Metazoa; phylum Chordata; class Amphibia; order Anura; family Ranidae; genus Rana; species Rana temporaria. The sequence continues at coordinate 9,821,255 of NC_053491.1, forward strand.
CCCAGTATAGGAAATCAATCCCAGTATGGTAAATCAACCCCAGTATGGTAAATCAACCCCAGTATGGTAAATCAACCCCAGTATGGTAAATCAGCCCCAGTATGGTAAATCAACCCCAGTATAGTAAATCAATCCCAGTATGGTAAATCAACCCCAGTATGGTAAATTAACCCCAGTATGGTAAATTAACCCCAGTATAGTAAATCAATCCCAGTATAGTAAATCAATCCCAGTATGGTAAATCAATCCCAGAATGGTAAATTAACCCCAGTATGGTAAATTAACCCCAGTATAGTAAATCAATCCCAGTATAGTAAATCAATCCCAGTATGGTAAATTAATCCCAGTATGGTAAATTAATCCCAGTATAGGAAATCAGCCCCAGTATGGTAAATCAACCCCAGTATAGGAAATCAACCCCAGTATAGTAAATCAATCCCAGTATAGGAAATCAACCCCAGAATAGGATATCAACCCCAGTATAGGAAATCAATCCCAGTATGGTAAATCAACCCCAGTATAGGAAATCAACCCCAGTAAAGTAAATCAACCCCAGAATGGTAAATCAACCCCAGTATAGTAAAGCAACCCCAGTATGGTAAATTAACCCCAGTATAGGAAATTAACCCCCAGTATGGTAAATCAGCCCCAGTATGGTAAATCAACCCCAGTATGGTAAATCAACCCCCAGTATGGTAAATCAGCCCCAGTATGGTAAATCAATCCCACTGCCCCCTTCATTTACCTCCCACCGCAATTTTCCCCTTCACATACCCCCCACAGCACTGCTCCCGTTCACATAAAATCAACCCCAGTATGGTAAATTAACCCCAGCATAGTAAATTAACCCCAGTATAGTAAAGCAACCCCACCGCACTTCTCCCCTTCACATACCCCCCCCACAGCACTGCTCCCCTTCACATACACCCCCCCCACAGCACTTCTCCCCTTCACATACCCCCCCCACAGCACTGCTCCCCTTCACATACCCACCCACAGCACTGCTCCCCTTCACATACACCCCCACAGCACTTCTCCCCTTCACATACACCCCCACAGCACTGCCCCCCTTCCCATACCCCGCACAGCACTTCTCCCCTTCACATACACCCCCACAGCACTGCCCCCTTCCCATACCCCGCACAGCACTACTCCCTTCCCATATCGCACAGCACTTCTCCCCTTCACATACACCCCCCACAGCACTTCTCCCCTTCACATACCCCCCACAGCATTGCTCCCCTTCACATACACCCCCCACAGCACTTCTCCCCTTCACATACACCCCCCACAGAACTTCTCCCCTTCACATACCCCCCACAGCACTGCTCCCCTTCACATACCCCCCACAGCACTTCTCCCCTTCACATACCCACCCACATCACTGCTCCCTTTCACTTGCCCCCCCACAGCACTGCTCACTTCCCATACCCTGCACAGCACTTCTCCCCTTCACATACCCACCCACATCACTGCTCCCTTTCACTTGCCCCCCCACAGCACTGCTCCCCTTCACTTGCCCCCCTTTCTACTTTACATCTCTTCCCCTCACTGCACTGCCCCTTCCCTTTATATTACCCCCCCCCCGGCCATAGCACTGCCCCTTGACATCCCTCACCCCACATTTTTAAAGAACATCTTCCTTCCCCATTGGCACTTGCCCCCTTCACGTCACACCCCTTCAGCACTGATCCCGCTTACATCCTTCCCCCACAGCACTTCTCCCCTTCACATACCCCCCCCCCCACAGTAATGCCCTTCTTCACATCCCTTCACAGCACTGCCCCCCTTTAGACTCTCCCTACCCCACAGCACTTTCCCCCTTGTCATTTCTCCCCCCACAGCACTTCCCACCTGTGACGGTATCGGTATGATATCCCCGTCAAAGATTCCCTTCTTCCATAAGAACATCACCCCAATATTCCACTAGGAGGAATATTCCTGAGATCGCCCATTAAGCCACACATTAGTCCAGGCTTACTGCTAGAACAAGACAGACTTTAATGTTATAACACACAGCTTATATGTCATTTCCAAAACTGTTACAATGACAAATCTCCGCCCCCCTCACACTGGGGCTTCCATACAGATGATTAGGCAGACACGACGGAGCCGATGCTGAAAACACATTTTCTTTAGACAATGACATCAAGGACGCTGATTACTAGTTGTACTGAATACAACCGCTCGACCCCGCATATAGAGAGATAATTACCACACTGGAGCAATCAGAATAATTAACACAAGCCACTTAAATATAGATCTCCTTCACACAACACAATAGATCAATTAACCTTTAGAAATAGTGAGGGGACATTAGCACGTCAATAACCTGCTAGCCGAGGACAGAATTACACAGGGCAAGCAGGGAGAATTAGACTGAGACATATAGGCAAATGCATCACAATGGCCCCCCTTTTTCTCCCTGCTACGGCAAACCCGGTTGGACCTTCCCTGGTCCAGTAGGGTTGACGGGTTTAGAGCTTTTAGTCCGAGGTTAACTCCGTTTGGCGTGACTGACCTCCCTTGGCAACTGCTTCAGACTCAGGTATGCCACCGGGTCGTCAGATCACACGCCGGTCAGTCCCCAAGTCTTTGTGCGATCTGCAAAGTCACCAGAAGTCAGTGTGAAGACGGCGAATGGGTCTGTGCGCCGCCATCTAGGTGTCCCGCTATGGGAGGGGCAGGTTATGGCTCTGAAGTGACAGTCACAGGAGATTCATAAAAAGAAAAAGTTATATTTGTTGAAATGCTGTAGCACCGGTGCTCAGAGTTCGGGGGGGGGGGGGGAATCAGGGCCCCATAGGGTCAGCCCCCCTCTGCTCCCTCCGCAGCCGCCGGTTCTCCTCTTTGAGCTTCTCCAGCTCCATCTCCAGTTCATGGAGCCTGGGGGGGTCAGCCTGCTGTGACCTCAGGTGGTTGTTCTCCTCCTCCATGCGGCTTATGCACTCCTCCAGCTCCATGTACTCACGGATCAGCTCCTGCTTGCTCATGTCCTGCAGGCTCTCCACGTGGTCCTTCAACATCAGGAACTGGGTGGTGGTGTAAGGGGCCACCGGTGGGCCCTTGGCGAACATCTCGGCCCGCATCTGGGACGCCCGCTGCGACTCCCTCTCCTCCAGTCGCTTCTTCTCCTCCCAGGTCAGCTTGTTTTACGGCTTTCAGGACCTCTTCTTCTTGGGGGGTAGCCGGCGGTGCCTCTTTCTGCCCCGCTCCCTCCAGGGCCCCTCCGGCTCAGGGCTGTCGCCCAGGACCAGCTGACAATGGTGTTCCCTGTTGTCCGTAATACCAGATTGTACCGTGAGGACTTCGTAAATGGTGTCCGATGGTTCTTCCGGACCCAGCTCCTGGAGATCCCAAGCCGAGTCTACACAATGGGCTGCTGCTGGTGGGCGGTACCCAGGTTGAGACCAATTTGACCTGGTGTTGTCGTTCATGGGGCAATTCTGCTTGAAGTGACCCAGCTGTTTGCACCGGAAGCAGCGTTGTTTGTTGTCCTCCTGGCGTGGATAGCGAGGGCTAGATGTCACCGGTCTGTTAGGAGGTTGGTATCTAGTGGCTGGTGGGTGTGAGGGCGCCGTTGGTCGTGGAGGTTGTACCCGTGGTGTGACCTGGTTTGTCTTGCGAGTATCCGCATATTCATCTGCCAACTTCGCGGCCTCTGGTAGAGTCATGGGCCTGCGATCTCTCACCCAATCTTTGACATCCGTCTGGATGTGATTGTAAAATTGCTCCAGGAGCATTAGTTGCAAAATGTCCTCTGCGGTGGTGGCCTGGCTGCTGTTAACCCAGTTAGAGGCCGACAGGGACAACTGGCATGCCCATTCCGCGTAAGAGTCTTTCGTGGTTTTGCGTGAGTCCCTGAACTTCTGTCGGTGGGACTCTGGGGTTACTGCATAACGAGCCAGGAGCGCTTCTTTAACCCTGGCGTAGCTATGGATATCCTGATCTGGCACGGTCCGGAAAGCATCAGAAGCTTTGCCTGACAGTTTGCCTGACAATATTGCAACCCACTCTCTTCTAGCTATTCGGTGCAGGTTACATTGTCGCTCAAAATCTGCCAGGTAGTTATCAATTTCACAGTCCTTTTCATCAAAAGCTTTAAAAGCGCTAAACGGAATCTTCCTTGCGTCTGCTGTGCTGTACTCACTGTTTGGAGAATGTGCGGCTGCTTGTCGGACTGCTGCCAGTTTTAACTGTAGCTCTGCATTTACTAACAGGTCCATCACTTTCAGCACCACATCCGGCGTTGGGTTCGGGCCGAACCATGCTAGCTTCTCTCTCATTAGCTTGTTGGCTGGCGATTCCTCCTCCTGAATCACTGGTGTCTCCATCTCTTGTACTGCTGGCGTTGCTGCAATCCCGTCCTCCTGGTCTATCTCCATTGATTCTGCTATGATGACCCGCTTGGTTTTGTTGCTAGCAATCCTTCCACGAACTTCCAGTAGTTCTTCCAGTGTCTGCTTGGAATCCGGGTGTGAAGGGGAATAGAAGGGAAAATCCCACTGCTACCAACCAATTGTGACGGTATCGGTATGATATCCCCGTCAAAGATTCCCTTCTTCCATAAGAACATCACCCCAATATTCCACTAGGAGGAATATTCCTGAGATCGCCCATTAAGCCACACATTAGTCCAGGCTTACTGCTAGAACAAGACAGACTTTAATGTTATATCACACAGCTTATATGTCATTTCCAAAACTGTTACAATGACAAATCTCTGCCCCCCTCACACTGGGGCTTCCATACAGATGATTAGGCAGACACGACGGAGCCGATGCTGAAAACACATTTTCTTTAGACAATGACATCAAGGACGCTGATTACTAGTTGTACTAAATACATTAAAGCGGGGGTTCACCCTTAGAGGGCACTTTTCCCCCTTAGATTCCTGCTCGTTATTACTAGGGGAATCGGCTATTTATTTTAAAATATGTGCAGTACTTACCCGTTTACGAGACGCATCCTCTCCGTCGCTTCCGGGTATGGGCTTCGGCAATGGGCGTTCCTTCTTGATTGACAGGTTTCCGAGAGGCTTCCGACGGTCGCATCCATCGCGTCACGATTTTCCGAAAGAAGCCGAACGTCGGTGCGCAGGCGCAGTATAGAGCCGCACCGACGTTCGGCTTCTTTCGGCTACGAGTGACGCGATGGATGCGACCGTCGGAAGCCTCTCGGAAGAATGTCAATCAAGAAGGAACGCCCGCTCCCGAAGACCCATACCCGGAAGCGACGGAAGAAGATGCAGCTCGAAAACGGGTAAGTACTGCACATATTTTAATATAAATAGCCGATTCCCCTAGACCGAACGAGCAGGAAGCTAAGGGGAGATTTTTTTTTTTTTTTTAAATGGGTGAACTCCCGCTTTAACTAGACAACTCGACCCCGCATATAGAGAGATAATTACCACACTGGAGCAATCAGAATAATTAACACAAGCCACTTAAACACAGATCTCCTTCACACAACACAATAGATCAATTAACCTTTAGAAATAGTGAGGGGACATTAGCACGTCAATAACCTGGTAGCCGAGGACAGAATTACACAGGGCAAGCAGGGAGAATTAGACTGAGACATATAGGCAAATGCATCACACCACCCTTTAAATCTCTGCCTCCCACAGCACTTCCCCCTTTCTACTTTACATCTCTTCCCCTCACTGCATTGCCCCCTTCCCTTTATATTACCCCCCCTCCGTCATAGCACTGCCCCCCCTTGAAATCCCTCACCCCACACCTTTACATAACATCTTCCTTCCCTATCAGGACTTGCCCCCTTCACATCACACCCCCCCCCCTCCAGCACTGATCCCGTTTACATCCCTCCCCCCCACAGCACTTTCCCCCCTTTACACATCAGTGCCCACCGTTTACACCAGAGTAGGGTGACCACATTTCCAAACTGCCATTCAGGGACACAATCCCCCCTCTCACCTTCCCCCAAAAAAGATGAGGGGGCGGGGAAAAATGTAGTCTCGGGGTTGTGCCACTTGCAACCAGATGCACTGCTGCTGTCACTCCCTCTGCATGAGCCGCGTGCATTGAAGGAAAGGAGCGGCGTCATTATCTGGAGAGTGAAGATCACACCAGTCCCTGCTGCTTACCGCTGCGGAGGTGCTGAGGTGGGTGGGGACAACAGTGCTGCACTAGGCGCAGGCCTCGCTCCCGGCCTCACTGTCTGAGAGTAAATTGTCACTGGTTGCAAGATGCCAGGCAACGCTGGCCCTAGCAACCAGTTACGGAAATGTAGTTATTCGTTAGTAGGGGTTGGCTGTGTCCTCTATTTCATTCTGGGACATTGTGTTGTCCCGGAATGAAGGTGCCCGGGACACAGGACAGACATGTCAATTGTATGACAGTCCTGGGCAATCTGGGACACATGGGCACCCTACACCAGAGGCCTCCATCACATCGAAGTCTTCAAATCACATCAAAGCCACCCTATACATCAGAGCCCACCTATACCTGAGAGCCGTCCCATCACCACAAAGCCCCCCCCCCTCCCTTAAATCACAGAGTCCCCTCATTCATCTCTAATTCAGGGCAAACTGGGTCTCAAGACCGTGGCACCCTGAGGGGACCCAAATGGCACCCTGGCTGAGAAACACTGTGCTAATCCTTCACATTCCAGGTACTATTTTTCCAATCCATTGTAGAATACCAGACATATCAAGAGTCACTCTTTTCATACATTAGTCCCATGTAGGGGTGCAACGGATCACAGGTGATCCGTGATCCGAACGGGTCACCCCCTTCGGATCGGCACACACTGTGATCTGCGGATTGCCGCGGCTCCGGCCTACCTCCGGAGCCGCGGCCATAACGTTAGGAAAGGCCGCGGCTTCGGCCTAGCTCCGGAGCCGCGGCCATCTTGGTACACCCGGCAGCGGCCCTCCTCCTCTGTTTACACCCACAGAGGAGCCCGCACTCGTGGCCGTGGGACACACCGCTGGAAGTGTCTGTACTACCTTAGGGGGGGGTTGTCTTACCTGAGGGGGGGTTGTCTTACTGGGGGGGGTGTCTTGCCTGAGGGGGGGTGTCTTGCCTGAGGGGGGGGGGTGTCTTGCCTGGGGGTGGGTGTCTTGCCTGAGGGGGGGGTGTTTGTCGGTACTACATGGGGGGTGTCTGTACTGATGTGTGTGTCTGCACCGAGGGGGTTCTTTACTGAGGGGGGACTATAGTTGGGGGGGGGGGGGTGACACCATTTTTTTTCTGCACTGGGTGACACCAACCCTAGTGAAGCCGCTGCAGTGGGGGAGATGTGGATATTACAGTGGGGGGGGGGGTATGTGGATATTACAGTGGGGGGGGGGAGAGATGTGGATATTACAGTGGGGGGGGGGGGGGGGGGGGAGAGATGTGGATATTACAGTGGGGGAGAATTTTTTTTTTTTTTTGCCGATCCGAAAAATGATCCGATCCGTGACTCCTGATCTGAGGAACGATCCGAACCGTGAGTTTTTTGATCCGTTGCACCCCTAGTCCCATGTGAACCCAATAAGAGCCGCGAGCGTCATCGCAGAGAGCAAAACTTTTGACTCAACTTATTTTTTTATACTTACAATTATAAGGTGTATATACTCAGGAATTATGGGGCCCCTTACACAGCTTCAGGCATGGGCCCCCTGGAGCAGAGAGCCGGGTGGGGAAGCTGGGGGGCTGCCGCGAATTGAGAACCGGGGGTGCCACGAATTGAGATATATACAAAAAAGGGGGTTGCCATCTGGGGCCCTAGGGACCTCCGGGCCCCTTACAAAAAAAAAGGGGGTTGCCATCTGGGCCCCTGGGGACCTCCTGTATATACTATAAGGTTTATGTCTCCCCATTTATGGGAATGGGGGAATGGAGGATAAAACGGAAGGGTGATTCACCCGAGGGCGAGAACGGAACGTTCACATAACGCGATGTGACCACCTTCTGTCAGCAGACTCCCAGCGTCATTTCCACACCTTGTGCCCAGATGAGCGAGGATTACAACAGACATGAAACCAGAGCATGTCCTCCAGTAATGTCCTCCAGTAATGCTTTCATCTGTGCTGTGGATGGATAAAACATGGACAGTAATGATTAACCACTTGCTTACTGGGCACATAGACCCCCCTCCCAAACAAAATTGGTGTCTTTTTTTCCCCCACAAATAGAGCTTTCTTTTGGTGGTATTTGATCACCTCTGCAGTTTTTATTTTTTGCGCTATAACCAAAAAAAGTGCGACAATTTTGAATAAAAAAACACAATGGCCCAGATTCTCGTAGACGCGCCTATCTATAGGCGGGCATAGCGTATCTCAGATACACTACGCCGCCGTAACTTAGTGAGGCAGGTCCCGTATTCACAAAGAACTTGCGCCCAAAGTTACGGCGTGAACGTAACTTATCTAGCTAATTTGCATATTCAACGCGGAAATCTACGGAAGCCTAGCGGCCAGCGTAAATATGCAACTAAGATACGACAGCGTAAGAGACTTACGCCGCTCGTATCTAAGCCGAATTTATGCGTAACTGATTCTAAGAATAGATACGACCGCTCTCATTCGGACTTACGATGACGTACGTGGCGATACGCCGTCGTAAGTCCTTTGAGAATCTGGGCCAATATTTATCCCTTTTTTTTATATATATATATTTTTTATATTTTTTTTATATATATTTTTTTTTTCCTCAGTTTTAGGCCGCAAACGTGTCACGGAGCTGAAAAACAGGGGGATGCCTATGTAAACAAGGCATTTCCCTGTTCTGCCTAGTGACAGGACACTGATCTACTGCTCCCTGTCATCGGGAGCAGTGATCAGTGTCGTGTCACTCGTAGCCCCGCCCCCACGCAGTTAGAAGAATCACTCCCTAGGACACACTTAACCCCTTCCTCGCCCCCTAGTGGTTAACCCCTTCCCTGCCAGTCACATTTATACAGTAAATAGTGCGGCCCGGTTTCAGAAAGGAGTTACGTCGGCGTATCTCCAGAAACGCCGTCGTAACTCTGAGTGTGAGGCGTCGCATCTCTGCGGCTGATTCATAGAATCAGATACGCCTCACTGTTGCCTAGATACGAGCGGCATAAGTCTCCTACGCCGTCATATCTTGGACTGCATATTTACGCTGGCCGCTAGGGGCGCTTCCGTAGATTTACGCGTCGAATATGCAAATGAGCTAGATACGCCGATTCAGAAATGTACGTGCGCCCGGCGCATTGATTTACGTCGTTTACGTAAGGCTTTTTTCGGCGTAAAGTTACCCCTGCTATATGAGGCGTAGCCAATGTTAAGTATGGACGTCGCGACAGCGTCAAATTTTGCGTCGTTTACGTCATTTGCATAAGTCGTACGCGAATAGGGCTGTGCGTAAGTTACATTCACGTCTAAAGCATTGACTATTTGCGGCGTAATTTGGAGCGTGCGCACTGGGATACTTTCACGGATGGCGCATGCGCCGTTCGTTAGGAGCGTCAATTACGTGGGGTCACGATTAATTAGCATACAACACGCCCCCTACCAGCCTATTTTGAATTAGGCGGGCTTGCGCTGGCCCATATACGCTACGCCGCCGTAACTTCGGGCGCAAGTTCTTTCTGAATACGGGACTTGCTCTCAAAGTTACGGCGGCGTAGCGTATATGAGATACGCTACGCCCGCCTAAAGATAGGCACTTCTTTCTGAATCCGGGCCTGCATTTTTATAACACCGATCGCTGCATAAATGACAATGGTCGCAAAATAGCGTCAAAAGTGTCCGATGTGTCCGCCATAATGTCGCAGTCATGATATAAATCGCTGATTGCCGCCATTTCTAAGAATTTTTTTAATAAAAATGCCATAAATCTATCCCCTATTTTGTAGACGCTATAACATTTGCGCAAACCAATCACTATACGCTTAACCACATCCCGACCGCCGCATGTATATGTACGTCCACAGAATGGCACGTACAGGCAAATGGGCGTACAGGTACATCCTTGCCTTTCGGGACCCCGTCCCCCCCCCGCTACATACGGCGGTCGGATTCCCGCGGGGAGCGATCCGGGACGACGGCGCCGCTATTCGTTTATAGCCGCTCCGTCGCGATCGCTCCCCGGAGCTGAAGAACGGGGAGAGCCGTATGTAAACACGGCTTCTCCGTGCTTCACTATGGCGGCTGCATCAATCGAGTGATCTCTTTTTTTAGGGGAGACACGATCGATGACGTCAGACCTACAGCCACACCCCCTACAGTTGTAAACACACACTAGGTGAACCCTAACTCCTACAGCGCCCCCTGTGGTTAACTCCCAAACTGCAACTGTCATTTTCACAATTAACAATGCAATTTAAATGCATTTTTTGCTGTGAAAATGACAATGGTCCCAAAAATGTGTCAAAATTGTCCGAAGTGTCCGCCATAATGTCAGTCACGAAAAAAATCGCTGATCGCCGCCAATAGCAGTAAAAAAAAAAAATTAATAAAAATGCAATAAAACTATCCCCTATTTTGTAAACGCTATAAATTTTGCGCAAACCAACCAACCGCAATGCTTATTGCGATTTTTTTTACCAATAATAGGTAGAAGAATACGTATCGGCCTAATCTGAGGAAAAAAAATGTTTTATATATGTTTTTGGGGGATATTTATTATAGCAAAAAGTAAAAAATATTGAATTTTTTTCAAAATTGTCGCTCTATTTTTGTTTATAGCGCAAAAAATAAAAAGAGGTGATCAAATACCACCAAAAGAAAGCTCTATTTGTGGGGAAAAAAGACGCCAATTTTGTTTGTGAGCCACGTCGCACGACCGCGCAATTGTCTGTTAAAGCGACGCAGTGCCGAATTGTAAAAAAAAAAAATGGCCATTGGGCAGCCAAATCCTCCGGAGCTGAAGTGGTTAAGGACCTGCACCTGCTTAAAGTTATTTCTTGATATTACTGGTTTTGATTTCTTATTTGTCTCCAACGGCTTCTAATATATATATATTTTTTTTTTTACCATCGGTGTCACGTCGCCCCGGAGGACATATAAATGCTCTTTTGTTGGCCAAAGGTATTGCAGACACCGGAAATGATCATCTCTCACCTTTTAGAGCCGGGTCACACAGGGGCGACTCGTCAGGCGACTCAGCCACCTGACAAGTCGCGCTCCGCTCTGTCCAATGGAACCGTTCTAATCGGAGCGACTCAAGTCGCTCCGACTTAGAAAAAGGTTCTTGTACGACTTTGGAGGCGACTTGCATTGACTTCAATACAGAAGTCATTTTGCAAGTCGTCTCTGGAGTCATCTTGAGATCGCCTTGCCGAGTCGCCCCCAAAGTCGTGCCGCCGCTGTGTGAACCGGCTCTAACTCTCTGGGCGTTCTGTAAATTATAAACACAAACCCATGAAAAAATGGAAACCTCAAAATTCTCAGTGCTACTCTGTAATTGATCCATCTTATCAGGGCCGATCCTGGGCAGGGTGCACGGGGTGCTCCGCGCCCAGGCGCCGCAGAGGTGGGGGAGCCGCAGCTCCAAAGTGCTCCCCTCCCTCCTCCTTGTCTGTGTCCAGAAGCGGAGCGCATGTAGATCGTGCTGCGGTTCCCCATCCCGCTTGCTCTCTCCGCTGGCATCTGGGTACCACAGCGGAGCCTAGTACTGGAACACGTTTCGGTGACTTGTCGTTAAGGTTCCCCTATGCAGATGGTTCCTGTAAGTACTGCGCAGGCGCAATCCTTGCCGACGGAAATCTCCGAACCTCAGCATCCAGGCTCATTCCTTAACATCTCCGTGGATTGGAGGATGTTAAAAAAAGAGCCAGGGGGCCGAGCGAGCGGACCGAGCCGTCCGAACGAAGCGAGGACGTGAGGCCGACTGGCCACTTTCCTCAAATTCCACGTCGCCCTCGTTGCCAGCCGAGGTTCAAAGATTTCCATCGGCAAGGATTGCGCCTGCGCAGTCCTTAGGCCTTGTACACACGGCCGAGGAACGCGACGTGCCAAACATGTCGAGTTCCTCGGCGAGTTCAGCCCTGAAGCCGCCGAGGAGCTCGGCGGGCCGAGTTCTCCCATAGAACAACGAGAAAATAGAGAACATGTTCTCTATTTTCTCGACGAGTTCCTCGGCGGCTCCATCGGGCCGAAAGTGTACACACGACAGAGTTTCTCGGCAGAATCCGGCTCTGACCGAGTTTCTCGCTGAATTCTGCCGAGAAACTCTGTCGTGTGTACGGGGCCTGACAGGAACCATCTGGATAGCCGGAACCATATTGGCAGATCACCGGTACTAGGCTCCACTAATTAATTCTGTCCGGTGCGCATGGAGCAGTCTCCTGTCTGCCCCACCCCCTCTGCGTGTGTCGGCTCTTCTCCCATAGGCGGTGTGATGAGAGGCTTCTGGGTTGGCTGGAGCTGCTGCCAATCATCCCGTGCACTCCCAGAAATGCTCTCCGAGTGCCACCCTCCTAGTAACCAAAATGCCACATATGCCCCGCCCCCTGTAATGTGCTTCTGCTCCCAGCGCGCCCGAGCTACAGGGATCTATTGGACAAGTACTGATCTATGGGGACACCTGATGTGGGGGGCTCTGATGGGGACACCTGCTGGGGGGGCTCTGATGGGGGACACCTGCTGGGGGGCTCTGATGGAGGACACTTGCTGGGGGGACTCTGATGAGGGACACCTGCTGGGGGGCTCTGATGGGGGACACCTGCTGGGGGGCTCTGATGGGGGACACTTGCTGGGGGGACTCTGATGGAGGACACTTGCTGGGGGGACTCTGATGAGGGACACCTGCTGGGGGGCTCTGATGAGGGACACCTGCTGGGGGGCTCTGATGGGGGACACCTGCTGGGGGGCTCTGATGGAGGACACTTGCTGGGGGGACTCTGATGAGGGACACCTGCTGGGGGGCTCTGATGGAGGACACTTGCTGGGGGGACTCTGATGAGGGACACCTGCTGGGGGGGACTCTGATGGGGGACACCTGCTCTGGGGGGGACTCTGATGGGGACACTAATGAAGACTTCTTATGGAAGCATCATGGGGCCAGATTCTCAAAAGAATTACACCGGTGTATCTACAGATACACCGGTGTAATTCGAAAATCCCGCCGGCGTATCATTGTTTTGTATTCTCAAAACAAGATATGCCGGAATTAGGCTAGGATCCGACTGGTGTAAGTCACTTACACCGTCGGATCCTAAATGCAATACTACGCTGGCCGCTATGGTGCCTTTTACGTAGATTTCAGCGTCGCATATGCAAATGAGCCGATACGCCGATTCCCGAACGTTTTTGAGCCGCTTCGCCGTAGTGTACGTCGTTTCCGTAAGCGTAAGGTTACCCCTGCTATATGAGGGGTAACCTTACGTCGGTCCACCGTATGCCATGTTAAGTATGGCTGTCGGGACAGCGTCGGGTTTTTCCATTGTTTACGTAACTCGTCGCGAATAGGGCTGTGCGTTTAATTACGTTCATGTCGAAACCAATTGATTTGCGGCGTACTACGGAGCATGCGCACTGGGCTACATTTAAGGACGCCGCATGCGCAGTTCGTTCGGCACTGGGGGGCGCTTAATTTAAATACAAGCCGCCCCCTTCGAATTACGCGGGGATACGCCGGGCCATTTACACCACGCCGCCGCAAATTACGGAGCAAGGGCCAGATTCACGAATAATTGCGGCGGTGTAACGTATCGTAGATCGTAGATACGTTACACCGCCGCATATTTTCATCGCAAGTGCCTGATTCACCAAGCACTTGCGATGAAATCCTCCGCCGGCGGCCTCCGGCGCAAGGCGGGCTAATTTAAATGGGCGTGTGCCATTTAAATTAGGCGCTCTCCCGCGCCGGACCTACCGCGCATGCTCCGTTTCCGAACTCCCGCCGTGCTTTGCGCGTCGTGACGTCATTTTTTCGAACGGCGACGCGCGTATCGTAATTCCGTATTCCCGGACGGCTTACGCAAACGACGTTATTTTTTAAATTTCGACGCGGGAACGACGGCCATACTTTAGACAGCAATACACTTGCTGACTAAAGTTAAGGCAGCAAAAAAAAGTGTAACTTTGCGACGGGAAACTAGACTAGCGGCGACGTAGCGAACGCGAAAAACCGTCGTGGATCGGCCGTAACTCCTAATTTGCATACCCGACGCTGGTTTACGACGCAAACTCCCCCCAGCGGCGGCCGCGGTATTGCATCTTAAGATCCGACAGTGTAAAACAATTACACCTGTCGGATCTTATGGCTATCTATGCGTAACTGATTCTATGAATCAGCCGCATAGATAGAAACAGGGGGGTAGATTCAGGAACAATTTCCGCCGGTGTAGACTGAGATGCGCGGCGTAAATGCCAATTTGCGCCGGCGTATCTCCGCGCCGTATTCAGCAAACAATATTACGCCGTAACGTAGATTTTTTTTTTTCGTTTGGACCTTTCCACGCCGGTGCGGCGTGGGCGCCCATTTACGCTGGTCTGAACTAGCGCGGCCCTGGTTTTTCTATTTTAAATATGCAAATGAGGGAGTTGGTCCGATTCAGCAAATTACGAATTGCCGGCGCAGGCTACTCCCGGTGCGTGTAACTCTGGTTTGCAGCGGAAAGTTACCCTTTATAAAGCAGGGGTAACTTTACACCAAACTTGCAGAGGTCAGCTAGAGAGCAGCTAAAGCAGCAGCGTTACAAACGACCTGAGCAACAACACTTGCTGGACAACACATAGAGGCGGTCCCCATGTTGGGAGAGGCCCTCAATAATTACAGCCCTCTCCTCTGGGCTGAAATTGGTCATCCGCCCACCTGAGGATTCCTCATCAGCCATAACTGCCCCACCACAATGCAAACCACCTAGCTTGGAAAAAAAAAAGCTTCAGTACATTTGCACCTGCAGGGCGGAAGTCTGGGCTGATTCATGGACTGGGCTTTGGTAGTGGGTCGGCGTAGCTCAGGGATCACGCCGGGGCGCAGTTCTGAGCATGTGCAGATTGGGACATTTACCCCTGGATGTCACTGAGCATGTGCGGTCTAAGATGCGCCCCGGCGTGACCCCTGCGCCACGGTCGGCACTTCATTAGCATAGGGAGCCACCCATTTTATTCTACCCCGCCTTACGCCGTGCTACGCCGCCTTACGCCGTGTAATATCCGCCACGCCGGGGCAAGAGACAGGAAAAAAGTTTCCTGAATCACTAGCATGCCTCTCTGCGCTGCTCCGGCGCAGTGTAAAAAAGATGCACTGCGCCGGACCAAAGATCCGCTGATGTTCCTGAATCTGGCCCAGGGATACGACGGCGTATCAGGAGATACGCCGTCGTATCTACTTTGTGAATCTGGCCCCAAGTGCTTTGAGAATACGGCACTTGCTCCACTAAGTTGCGGCGGCGTAGTGTAAATAGCTTACGCCGGAATCTACGTAATTCTGGCCCTCTGTGTTTAAGTCATAGCCATAGAAACTTTTGTAGAGGGGAGGAGTTAGTAACATGACCACGCCCACGCCCATGTGGGGGGCGCCAGAAATATTTCTGCACCCAGGATCGACCCTGACTCTTATAAATAAAAAATAAAATCGGAGCTTCTTTGGATATCTAACCCACCTTGCGACGTAGTCACAGGCCCCCGATGGTTCTCATATATGTCTGAATGGTTACAATTAAAGCCTTTGAAGTTGTTTCTTTTAATGTGTTACTGAAGATCATTTTAAAAAGAAAAGACAACATTTACCTGCACCCAGATGTCCTAAAAACCCATCTGTGTCCCCTGTGTTTGTGGCCTTTGAACGCAGAAATATCAAAGTGTATCAAAACCAAAAAACAAATATATAATATGTTGCATCCTTGATGAGTTGGATACTTTTTTTTCCCCCAAACTTCTTTTGCTTAATTTTCAAAGGTAATCCTGCAAATCACACACTATGGCCCAGATTCAGAGAGTGCGGGCGCACATTACGCCGCCGTAACGCAAACGCCGTACGCCACGCCGGCGTAGCGCAGAGAGGCGAGCATTGAATTCAGCAAGCCAGTGCTCCCAACGCTGCGCCAGCGTGGCGTGGGAATTCGAAGGCGTACGCCGGCGTAGGTGGAAGTGGGCGTGACCCATGCAAATGAGGCGTGACCCCATGAAAATGATGGGCCGAGCGCCAGACAGATACGTATCACGAAACTGCACATGCGCCGGGACGTGGACGCATCCCCCTGCGCATAACCACGTCGGAATCACTGCCTAAACTATGCCGGATCACTGCGTACGGCGTGAACGTAACCTACGCCCAGCCAGACACACGTCCAATGTAAAATACGCCGGCTTGTGTTCCCTGGTGCAGACCTTTGCATGTCTGCTGCTGAGTTACACCTCCTTTATGGGGCATAACTTTACGCCAGACGTACAACTTACGCGCACCTCTCGTAGCCTGCGTCGGGCGCACGCAGGTTCGTGAATCGCCGTATTTCCCTCATTTGCATGTTTGAATGGCTGATCAATGGGAGCGGCACTATGCGCCCAGCCTAAATGTACGCCCACCCTACGTCGGCGTAAGCAAGTTACGTCGGCAGGGTGTAGCCTGTTTTTAGGCGCATATCTGTTCGTAGGTATGGCACACAGATACGATGGCGCACATTTGCACTTACGTCGGCGTAACTTGTTATACGTCGGCGTAAGTGCTTGGTGAATCTGGGCCTTTCTTTCCCGGGGTGGCTACGTCACCCCTCCACTGTATCTATGGAGGAAGCCATGATTTTCACCCTAAGCTACTCTCCTGATATGAACTACAAACATGTCTGTATCTTTTCATTCCCATTACATGGAGGGTAGCAGTGGCGGCCGGTGGAATTTTTTTTTTGGGGGGGGGGGGCGGCTAACAGTATGCAACCCCCTCTCCCTTTGGTCAGTCAGAAGCACTTACCACAACACCGGCGACTTCCCCTGCTCAGCAGCGGCCTTCCGTTCTGCTGCTCTCTAGGGGCCACCGCGGCGACGGCGACTTTCGTTTCCTCCCTCTTTCTTGGTGTACGCTTTCCCTTAGATTTGTAGCGGGACTTGGGGATTTGGAGAAGGTTTTGGTTGGTGGACCGGAGGACGCGATTGGCGACGTTGGGTTTTATTTTCTCGCTTAAGTATTGAGGAGCGTTTCCTTGTGTACATTTGTGGGTGAGGCAGTGGGGTGGATTCAGAAAGCAATTGCGTCTGCGTATCCATAGCTACGCAGCGCAATTGCTTAGTTGCGCCGGCGTAACGACTTTTCTGCATTTGGAAAGCTCGTTACGCCGACTGCAGCCTAACATATGACTGGCATAAGGCTCTTATGCCGTCGTATCGTAGGCTGCATTCTTACGATGGCCGCTAGGTGGCGTTCCCGTAGTGGTCAGCGTAGAGTATGCAAATTGCATACTCACGCCGATTCACAACTGTACGCACCCCCTGCGTACGCATTTTACGTCGTTTGCGTACGTCGGTTTCTGCGTAAGGCTGCCCGTGCTATTAGCAGGGGCAGCCAATGCTAAGTATACCCGTCGTTCCCGCGTCGCGATTTTTAAAAATTACGTCGTTTGCGTAAGTGAATCGTGATTGGCGCTGGACGCCATTTACGTTCACGTTGAAGCAAATGACGTCCTTGCGACGTCATTTACCGCAATGCACGTCGGGAAAGTTTCCCGACGGAGCATGCGCACTACGTTCGGCGCGAGAACGCGCCTAATTTAAATGATCCACGCCCCCTACGGGATCATTTAAATTACGCGCGCTTACGCCGCCCATTTTTATGGAGCGCCCGCGCAAATTACGGAGATACTGCTTCGTGAATGAAGCGTAGCGCACGTAATTTACGGAGGCGTAGCGTAAAAACGGTACGCTGCGCCTCCGTAAGAGGGCGCAAAACTACCTGAATCTAGGCCAGTGTGTCTTAAATGTCACCCGGTCCTTTACAGCCAGCCAGTGGAGGGACCTCAAGACCGGGGAGATTGGATCCCACGTTTTTTTTACCTGTTACCAGTCTGGCTGCCGTGTTCTGGACGACTTGTAGACGCGAAATCTGGTATTTCGGTAGTATTAAGTAGAGGGAGTTTGCGTAGTCGAGTCGGGAACTGATGATTGTTCCAACCACTACTGCTGTGTCCTCTTCCGGGATGAAGGGGATGAGTCTACGTAGCAAGTGGAGAAGATGATGAGATCCGCTGACTACTGATCATATTTGTGCGTCCATCGTCATGTCTGCGTCAAAGATGACTCCAAAACTTTTGACTTTGTTGCTTGGGACGATGGTTTGTCCAAGGATGGTGTCCATGTGGTCCTGGAATTAGATTTCTGATTTGCGTGAAGTCTTTCAAATTTGGGGGTTCACATCTTTAGATATTAGGGGCCAGATTCACGTAGCTCAGCGGATCTATAGATCCGCTCGATCTACGTGAATTAAGATCCGCTCCCGCAAGTTTAGGAGGCAAGTGGCTAATTCACAAACAACTTACCTCCAAACTTGCGACGGCGGATCCTAAATCCCCCTGGCGGAATTCAAATTCCGCGGCTAGGGGAGTGTACTATTTAAATCAGGCGCGTTCCCGCGCCGATTTAAATGCGCAGGCGCCGTCCGCGAAATTTCAGTGCATTGCTCCCACTGACGTCGCTAGGACGTAAACGACGTCCGTCCGTATTCGAGAACGACTTACGCAAACGACGTTAAAAAATTCAAATTCGACGCGGGAACGCCGGCTATACTTAACATTGGCTGCGCCTGATAAAAGAAGGGGTAAGTATACGACGGGTATGCTGCTACGGAAACGTCGTAAGAAGACTGCGTCGGGTCCGCGTACGTTCGTGAATTTGCGTATCTCGCTGATTTACATATTATTTATCGTAAGTCAGCGGGAACGCCCCCGGCGCCATTTTTAAATTGAAAAGAAAGATCCGACGATATAACACAGTGTAACACTGTCAGATCTTAGCCC
The DNA here is from genome assembly GCF_905171775.1 of Rana temporaria. Lineage (NCBI taxonomy): Eukaryota > Metazoa > Chordata > Amphibia > Anura > Ranidae > Rana > Rana temporaria. Next base: position 9,840,125 of record NC_053491.1, read on the forward strand.
TATCTATGCGTAACTGATTCTATGAACCAGGCGCATAGATAGGACCAGTGTAAGTCAGAGATACGATGGTGTATCTGTAGATATCAGGAGATAATACACCGGAGTATCTCTTTGTGAATCTGGCCCTAGGAGTTCATGCTGGGACTTGTAGTCCTTCACTTTTGGGGGGATGTGACCCCCAAAAGTGAGGGACTACAGGTCCCATCATGAACCCCTCAGAGCTGAAGATGTGACCCCTCCCCCCCAACCAGTGAAGAACTACAGGTCCCAGGATGAACCAGTGGAATCTATGGGGTCACAAAAAAGGAAGGGGTGGGGGTGTCCCTGAATGGCAATTTGGAAATGTGGTCACCCTACTTGTAGTCCTACCAGAAGTGACGGTTCTGCCGGCCGGAGAACCTATCAGTGGTTGGAGGTAGAGGGAAAGCTGTCGCCACTAAGGGACCAACCACCTTATTACCAGGGACCATAGTCCCTGAAGCAAGCACCGGAGCAGAATTCTCACCGAACGGGCACAGTGGAGAACCCGAGAAAAATTCAGGCGGTGATCAAGTCAAGGACCCAACCAGCGGAGGTGACGCTTGCAGAGCAGCCTTGTGTGCCAAGCCAAGGACTGAGCAGGCCAGAGGGGTGAAGCTTGAGAAGTATCGGGAGTGCCAAGCTAGGGACCCAGCAGAGAGGTGGGGGGTGACGCTTGAGGAAGATACCACCGTGAAGATTGAAGGAGCTCAAGGAATCAGAGGTTCTAGTGAGAGACCGGGAGCTCAGTGTGCTGAAGAACAAGGAGAAGTTGTAGTGAAAGTGAAGGAACTGTTACGCTTTATTAGGAACTGTTACTACTAGTCTGCTGCTAATTGAACTTGCAACTACTTAACCACTTGCTTACTGGGCACATAAACCCCCTTCGTTCCCAGGCGAAATTTCAGCTTCCGGCACTGCGTCGCTTTAACTGACAGTTGCGTGGTCGTGCGACGTGGCTCCCAAACAAAATTGACGTCCTTTTTTCCCCACAAATAGAGCTTTCTTTTGGTGGTATTTGATCACCTCTGCGGTTTTTATTTTTTGCTCTATAAACAAAAAAAGAGCGACAATTTAAAAAAAATATATATATTTTTTACTTGTTGCTATAATAAATATCCCAATTTAAAAAAAAAAAAAAAAATTCTCAGTTAAGGCCGATACATATTTTTCGACGTATTTTTGTAAAGAAAAAAAAATCGCAATAAGCGACTGGTTTGCGCAAAATTTATAGCGCCTACAAAATGGGGAACAGAATTATGATTTTTTTTTTATTATTTTTTTTTTTTTACTAGTAATGGCGGCGATCTGCGATTTTTATTGGGACTGCGATATTGCGGCGGACGTATCGGACACTTTTGACACAAATTTGGGACCATTCACATTTATACAGCGATCAGCGCTATAAAAATGCACTGATTACTGTATAAATGTGACTGTCAGGGAAGGGGTTAACACTAGGGGGTGAGGAAGGGGTTAAATGTGTAACCTGGGTGTGTTCTAACTGTGTGGGGGGAGGGGGGTGACTGGGGGAGGTGACCGATGCTGTGTCCCTATGTACAAGAGACACAGATTGGTCTCCTCTCCTCTGACAGCATGTGGAGCTCTGTGTTTACACACACAGAGCTCCATGTCCCTGCTGTGTTACAGACGATCGCGTGTACCCGGCGGACATCGCGGCCGCCAGGTACACGCATCGGCTTCCCAGCGATGCGCCGGGACAGTGTTTACCCGCTGCGCGCCACCCAGTGGCGCGCGCGGGTAATGCTTTTAAAAAGACGTCCAAAGACGTCCACCCGGCACTTGAGAGCCGCGCTGTTGACGTCTTTTGTCAATAGCGCGGGTCTCAAGTGGTTAAGGATGTCCTGGCCCTATACCTCTTTCCCCCATAAAAGTCAGTAAGAGAAATAAACATTTTTTTTTGCTTTCAAGAAGTGTCTGGTGCCCAATAACTTCCACCTTGCACCCACTATGCCTCACACCCCACTACATACAGAAGGATGTCAGCTATCTCTGGCTCTGGAGGTTCTCATTAGACTGAAGGAGGCTGGAGACCTTGCTACATGTTATTGGTGCTGATCCTGACCTCACTGGGGCCCTAGGCAAAATTCTGCTATGGGGCCCTCTAAGGCGGCGAAAAATGGGCGTGGTTTACGTGAAACGGTGGGCGTGGCTTACATGAGCGTGGCGCGGAGGGGTGTGGTTAGAGTCTGAGATGAATGCGGGATGGAGGGTGAAAGAAAGAAAGAGGGAGAGAAAGAGGGATGGAGGGACAGCAGGCCCAGATCCTACACCACAATAGAAATATGTGTATTCCAGAAAGTTTAACAAATCAGCAGATAAAGATCCTCCAAACACCTGGTGTTAGCGCTTCAATCATCCCGGCACCATGGTTGTTATGGTGTCAGGATGATTGAAACACATTATTTCTATTATTATATTGTAATATAGAATCAACTCACCATAATGCAGAATCAGTGGAAGCCCAGAGCCCCTTCTTACATCAGGCATTCCCAGCGGAGCCCCTCCTTACATCAGGCATTCCCAGCGGAGTCCCCCCTTACATCAGGCATTCCCAGCGGAGCCCCTCCTTACATCAGGCATTCCCAGCGGAGCCCCTCCTTACATCAGGCATTCCCAGCGGAGTCCCTCCTTACATCAGGCATTCCCAGCGGAGCCCCTCCTTACATCAGGCATTCCCAGCGTAGCCCCTCCTTACATCAGGCATTCCCAGCAGAGTCCCTCCTTACATCAGGCATTCCCAGCGGAGCCTCTTCTTACATCAGGCGTCCCCAGCGGAGCCCCTCCTTACATCAGGCATTCCCAGCGGAGTCCTCCCTTACACCAGGCATTCTTAGCGGAGTCCCCCCTTACATCAGGCATTCCCAGTGGAGCCCCTCCTTACATCATGTATTCCCAGCGGAGCCCCTCCTTACATCAGGCATTCCCAGCGGAGCCCCTCTTTACATCAGGCATTCCCAGCAGAGCCCCTCCTTACATCAGGCATTCCCAGCGGAGCCTCTTCTTACATCAGGCGTCCCCAGCGGAGCCCCTCCTTACATCAGGCATTCCCAGCGGAGCCCCTCCTTACATCAGGCATTCCCAGCGGAGCCTCTTCTTACATCAGGCGTCCCCAGCGGAGCCCCTCCTTACATCAGGCATTCCCAGCGGAGCCCCTCCTTACACCAGGCATACCCAGCGGAGCCCCTCCTTACATCAGGCGTCCCCAGCGGAGCCCCTCCTTACATCAGGTATTCCCAGCGGAGTCCTCCCTTACACCAGGCATTCTTAGCGGAGTCCCCCCTTACATCAGGCATTCCCAGTGGAGCCCCTCCTTACATCAGGCATTCCCAGCGGAGCCCCTCCTTACATCAGGCATTCCCAGCGGAGTCCCTCCTTACATCATGTATTCCCAGCGGAGCCCCTCCTTACATCAGGCATTCCCAGCGTAGCCCCTCCTTACATCAGGCATTCCCAGCAGAGCCCCTCCTTACATCAGGCATTCCCAGCGGAGCCCCTCCTTACATCAGGCATTCCCAGCGGAGCCCCTCCTTACATCAGGCATTCCCAGCAGAGCCCCTCCTTACATCAGGCATTCCCAGCGGAGCCCCTCCTTACATCAGGCATTCCCAGCGGAGCCCCTCCTTACATCAGGCATTCCCAGCAGAGCCCCTCCTTACATCAGGCATTCCCAGCAGAGCCCCTCCTTACATCAGGCATTCCCAGCGGAGTCCCTCCTTACATCAGGCATTCCCAGCGGAGTCCCCCCTTACATCAGGCATTCCCAGCGGAGTCCCCCCTTACACCAGGCATTCACAGCGGAGTCCCCCCTTACACCAGGCATTGCCAGTAGGCATGTGCAAAAGGGAAAAATTTGTTTTGTTTCGTTTTAATTCGTTATTTAATTCATTTTGTTAAGTTAGATACGTTACATGTATTAAATTTATTTTCGGAATTCGTTCGTTTTCGAACGAATTTAGAAAAATCAGGTCGGATTCGAAAATATTTCGACCGGATTTGATAATATTTCAATCGGATTCTAAAAAAAAAATCCAATTCGAATCGAATTTGAAAACAATTTGATTCGAAAACAAATTTGAATGAAAATTTAAAGCAAATTTGAATCAAAATCTAAAAGATATAAATCGATTTCTAAAAAAGAATACAATAAAATTGAATATAAAATAATAAAACAATAGAATGAAAATCAAAGAATAGTAAAGAACAGAATGGAATTTAATAGAATGTAATCAAATACAATAGAATATGACCTGGCTTCTTCTATCTATCTTCTATCTATGTTCCATTTTCTGAAATTCGAAATTCATATAGAATGAACTCAAATTCGCATCTGAATGTCTGAAAAATGTGTCCGAATTTCGATTCGGAACGAAACGAAATGCACATGCCTAATTGCCAGTGGAGTCCCCCCTTACACCAGGCATTCCCAGCAAGGTTCCCCCTTACATTTGGCATTCCCAGCGGAGTTCCCCCTTACATCAGGTATTCCCAGCGGAGTCCCTCCTTACATCAGGTATTCCCTGCGGAGTCCCCCCCCTTACACCAGGCATTGCCAGTGGAGTCCCCCCTTACACCAGGCATTGCCAGTGGAGTCCCCCCTTACACCAGGCATACCCAGCGAGGTTCCCCCTTACTTTAGGCATTCCCAGCGGAGTTCCCCCTTACATCAGGCATTCCCAGCGAGGTTCCCCCTTACATCAGGCATTCCCAGCGAAGTTCCCCCTTACATCAGGCATTCCCAGCGGGGTTCCCCCTTACATCAGGCATTCCCAGCAAAGTTCCCCCTTACATCAGGTATTCCCAGCGGAGTCCCTCCTTACACCAGGCATACTCAGCGAGGTTCCCCCTTACATCAGGCGTCCCTAGCGGAGCCCCTCCTTACATCAGGCATTCCCACCGGAGCCCCTCCTTACATCAGGCATTCCCAGCGGAGCCCCTCCTTACATCGGCAGCGAGGCAGGAGGTGGGCATTGATCAAGCTGTATTGATGGCAATGGTGAGGCTGTAGATGGGCATTGATCAAGCTGCATTGATTGGCAATTGTGAGGCTACAGATGGGCATTCATTAAGCTGCATTGATGGGCAATGGTGAGGCTGCAGATGGGCATTGGTCAAGCTGCATTGATTGGCAATGGTGAGGCTGCAGAGGCTGCAGATGGGCATTGATCAAGCTGAATTGATGGGCAATGGTGAGGCTGCAGATGGGCATTGATCAGGCTGCATTAATGGGCAATTGTGAAGCTGCAGATGGGCATTGATTAAGCTGCATTGATGGGCATTTGTGAGGCTGCAGATGGGCATTGATTAAGCTGCATTGATGGGCAATGGTGAGGCTGCAGATGGGCATTGATCAGGCTGCATTAATGGGCAATTGTGAAGCTGCAGATGGGCATTGATTAAGCTGCATTGATGGGCATTTGTGAGGCTGCAGATGGGCATTGATTAAGCTGCATTGATGGGCAATGGTGAGGCTGCAGATGGGCATTGATCAAGCTGCATTAATGGGCAATGGTGAGGCTGCAGATGGGCAGTGATCAAGCTGCATTGATGGGCAATTGTGAAACAAAATTCAGAAACAAAATATTTCAGTGTGAACATGTCTAGAATATCTACACCTTCTTACCCTCTGCTTAACCCTCTCACCCCTCAGAAGAAGGCTGGGGTGCGCTTTATTACTTGCAGCCGTCCTAAAACAACAGAGCCTGAAGCCGCTCCGTCACAAAACGGGAACATCTGTGTTTATCTGTCTATAAGAAGCCTGCGCTCTTCATTCTTGTATAATAAGTGGTATTTGGGAACTGTTTTGTCTCTACGCTACTGTACAACATTTGTATGCCAAGCAGTTTGCTCTGCCCTCAGCAGTCAGCTTCTTCACCCATCGAAAGGAAGAATGGTATTCATTTGGGTTTCTGTGAGTAACACAGTGAAAACAGTTGGCTCTACAAATAAATCCAAGACGTGAGATTTCCAGCATGTCCTGTCCTACTTATTTTCTCTTTTGTGAGTCACCATCCATCTCCATATTGAGGAACTGAACGGTATGCCTCCAGCTTGAGGTTCCTACGAGATAAACCAACCTCCAAACCTCAAGATGACTTCTCAACAATGTTGTAAAGACAAACTTTGATCAATTTTTGCCAAGTACAGTGGAACCTCGGTGTAACGGTCAGGTGTTAACGCCATTATGATATTCCATTCCACCAACCCAAGACAGCTTATCGACACTCCACAATCCAGGCAGACAGGACCTATTGGATTTTCCCCCAGAATAACGAGACACAGCTCTGTTCTCTGGTTCCAAAACAGATAGAATCTTTAATGGTAAACTAAGGCTTGTTATATACAGTTAGAAGCCCCAAGAAACAATGGCTTAACTCCACCCACAACATGACACAATGGGTGCTCAATACACATTCCTTTAGATAATGACATTCAGATGATCTACATGAACTTCCGTATTTTCCGGCGTATAAGACGACTTTTTGGATGCAAAAAAATGCATCCAAAGTCGGGGGTGGTCTTATACGCCGAGGACAGTCTCCGTCAGGCTGCGGGCATCCATGATTTAAAAGCCGCGCCTACTCCTGAGACTGTTCCGTGATTGGCGGAACACAAATTTTCCCAGCGGGGCCTCTGTTTAGTGTTCCGCCTATCACGGATGCCTTCTCATCCTCAGACGAGAGGACATCCGTGATAGGCCGAACACTGAACAGAGGCCCTGCTGGGAAAATTTGTGTTCCGCCTATCACGGAACAGTCTGAGGAGAAGGCGCGGCTTTTGAATCATGGATGCCCGCCGCCTGGATGACATAATCTGCAAAAACATAAGGTAGGGAGATTGTCTTGGCCGGCACAGTGGGGGCAAGAGATGGCACAGTGGGGGCAAGTGATGGCACAGTGGGGGAAAGTGATGGCACAGTGGAGGCAAGTGATGGCACTGTGGGGGCAAGTGATGGCACAGTGGGGGCAAGTGATGGCACAGTGAAGGCAAGTAATGGCACAGCGGAGGCAAGTGATGGCACAGTGGGGGCAAGTGATGGCACAGTGGGGGCAAGTGATGGCACAGTGGAGGCATGTAATGTAATGGCACAGTGAGGCATGTATTGGCACAGTGAGATTTGAAAAAAGCCTGTTCCTGTCAGCGGTTGTTCCTGTCAGTGGTTGTTCCGGCTACCCCTCAGCTTCCAGAAAGACTAGAAGGAAGGGGGTAGTCTTATACGGCGAGTATATCCCAAAACCAAAATTTTTCCTCGAAAATTAGGGGGTCGTCTTATACACCCAGACGTCTTATGCGCCAGCAAATACGGTAATTACTAGTCATTTTCCCAGACGTTCTGACTCTGCGATAAGCTATTCTCACCTGATACACAATACACATTCCTTTGGTAAATATAAGTCAGACATCTGACCTTTTAGAGTGTGTTAATTCTCATCACATATTATCATCAATAGAACTTTCACACAATACAGTGTTAGTTAGCATAGCACCATGAAATATCTTAGGAGCCAGGATTAATTAACACAATAGACAATAGAATGCAATCACAGCAAGCTTTCATCACTACAGCCAGGTAGCTGGAGGTGATTAACATCAATTAACATCTTAACAGTAGCAGACTTAATTAGCACCTCAACAGTCTATGTTCCACATTGAAGGAGACACTCTATTGACCTGTTGGGTTCAGAATGAACAACTTGTAATATTTCAAGATATCCTGCAATACATGAATTATCATTACTGTCCCATCTCATGTAATCCATGATATCAGTTCTCAGTCATCCTATGCCCCTAGTCAGGGCAGTTGAAGAACTGACATTTCAGTTTTTCAGTTGAGAAGCGGGGGGGGGGGGGGGGGTTTGGCGGCTTACCTCTATCCTCACACGCACATGCCGGCAGATGTTGGTTTCCGCACAGGGGCCCCAGCAGGGAGGGCCCTTTCCGCATCGCTGCGTCCTCCTGCAGTCCGGCCGTGTACCATAACCGCGCGGTACAGGAGATTCAGTTTGCTGTTCCCGGGGCCGGACTGAAAGGTAGTGAACACTCAGTGTGTGCACTTCCTGTCAGTCCGGCCGGGAACAGGAACCTGATTCTCCTGTACCGCGCGGTTATGGTACATGGCCGACCGGACTGCAGGAGGACGCAGCGGTGCGGCAAGGGCCCTCCCTGCTGGGGCCCCTGGCCAGCTCGGGGCCCCAGGCAAATGCTTGCTTTGCCTGTCGGGTTCAGACGGGCCTGCCCCTAGTGGACATAGGATGACCCTAGACCCAAGAGTCATTAGTGAAGCTGACACAGGTGTACCCCACATCCTTCAAGAGCCTCTGGGTCCCACGGGCCCTCCCGTTACAAGCTCCATTACCCCTGAAATCCATAGTTGAGTGACATTAATGCATTTTGGATTAAACTTCATGATGGATGATAAACAGACTTGAGCTTCCAATGTGTTTTTGAGCTTCCAGTGGTTACCAGAAAATTTTCAGACAGGAAATCTTGAGGAGCTTTGTGGTATCTGTGCGAGGAAATCATCATTTATTTACATAATGAGCATATCACTATTCAAGGTATGCAGAGGATAGTATTCATGCCGAATCATAGAAATATATATAAAGTCGTGATATTATGAAGAAGGGACAACTGGCATGCAAAGCTCTCTTCTCACTGTTAGCTAGTTGCCAACTTTCTCTACATTCCCAATTTTGAAGATTTACTTCTGAAAATTGCTATACTTGGAAATGGCATTTGGTGTTCCCAACTAACCAAATATACACTATGGGCCAGATTCACGTAGAATCGCCCTACGCTGCGGCGGCGTAACGTATTACATTTACGTTACAACGCCGCAAGTTTTCAGCATAAGTGCTTGATTCACAAAGCACTTGCCTGTAAACTTGCGGCGGCGTAGCGTAAATCCGCCCGGCGCAAGCCCACCTAATTCAAATGGGGCGGGGACCATTTAAATTTGGCACGTTCCCACGACGAACGTACTGAGCATGCTCCGTCCCTAAAATTTCCCGACGTGCATTGCGCTAAATGACGTCGCAAGGACGTCATTGGTTTCGAGGTTAACGTAAATGGCATCCAGTGCCATTCACGGACGACTTACGCAAACGACGTGAAATTTCAAATTTCGACGCGGGAACGATGGCCATACTTAACATTGGCTAGACCACCTAGAGGGCAGCTTTAGTTTTACGCGGCGTATCTCTACGGAAACAACGTAAATTTACTGCGACGGGCAACGGCGTAACTAGTCATTTGCATATTCTACGCCGACCGCAATGGAATCGCCACCTAGCGGCCGGCTTGGAATTGCATCCTAAGATCCGACGGTGTAACTCACTTACACCTGTCGGATCTTAGGGGTATCTATGCGTAACCTGATTCTATGAATCAGCCGCATAGATACGACAATCGTATCTCAGAGATACGACGGCGTATCAGTAGATACGCCGTCGTATCTCTTTTGTGAATCTGGCCCAAAATTGTCAAAAGTATTGGGACACCTGCCTTTACATGCACATGAACTTTAATGGCATCCCAGTCTTAAAGGGTAGATTCAGAGCGAGTTACGCCGGCGTATCAGTAGATACGCTGTCGTAACTCTAAATCTACACAGGCATTAATTTAAGCGTATTCTGGAAACCAGATACGCTTAAATTAGGCTAAGATACGAGCGGCGTAAGTCTCCTACGCCGTCGTATCTTAAAGTGTAATTTTTAGGCTGGCCGCTAGTTGGCGCTTCCGTTGAGTTCGGCGTAGAATATATAAATGACTAGATACGCCGATTTACGAACGTACGCTTGCCCGTCGCAGTAAAGATACGCCGTTTCCGTAAGAGATACGCCGCGTAAAGATAAAGCTGCCCCATGGAGGCGCAGTCAATGTTAAGTATGGCCGTCGTTCCCGCGTCGAAATTTGAAAATTTTACGTCGTTTGCGTAAGTAGTCCGTGAATGGGGCTGGACGTAAGTTACGTTCACGTCGAAACCAATACGTCCTTGTGGCGTACTTTGGAGCAATGCACACTGGGATATGTACACGGACGGCGCATGCGGCGTTCGTAAAAAAACGTCAATCACGTCGGGTCACGAGTAATTAACATAAAACACGCCCCCCCATCCTCATTTGAATTAGGCGCGCTTACGCCGGCCGCATTTACGCTACGCCGCCGTTAGTTAGGAGGCAAGTCTCCACTCTAATTCATCCCAAAGGTGTTCGGGTTGAGGTCAGGACTGTGTGCAGGCCAGTCAAGTTTCTCAACCCCAAACCCGCTCATCCAGGTATTTGTGGACCTTGTTTTGTGCACTGGTGGGCAGTCTTGTTGGAACAGGAAGGGGCCGTCCCCAAACTCCTCCCACAAAGTTGGGAGCATGGAATTGTCCAAAATGTCTTGGCATGCTGGCGCCTTAAAGGGGTGTTCCAGAAATTTTTAATGTTAATTAAAAGTCAGCAGCTACAAAAAGTGTAGCTGCTGGCTTTTAATAAACAAACACTCACCTGCCCCACGTTCCAGCGACGCTCAGGCCGGTGATCTGCCGTGCTGGTTCCAGGTATCATGGAAGTTCCAGCGCATGCGCGAACTGATGCGCTGAGATGGTTCCAGCTATCGGGAAAGTTCCTTCAAGCACTGCGCAGGTGCAAACTTGCTGACGGGAATCCCCGAACGGCGGCCGGCATCCAGGGCGACGTGGACTTAGAGGAAAGTGGCCAGTCGGCCTCACGTCCTCGCTGCGCTCGGACGGCTCGCTTCGCTCGCTCGGCCTCCTGGCTCTTTTTTTAACATCCTCCAATCCATGGGGATGTTAAAGAATGAGCCTGGATGCCGGGCGAGGTTCGGAGATTTCCGTCGGGAAGTTTGCGCCTGCGCAGTCAGTGAAGGAACTTCCCCCATAGGGGAACATTGAGGACAAGTCACCGGGACTCCCCTCCCCCCCCCTCTCCGACCGGCGTCTTCATTCTAAGTGTGGGCACCCGGCCGTGACAGCTTTCGGCTTCATGGCCGGACACCCGCTGCGCCATCCGATTGGACAGGCGATCGCCTGGGACCTGCCACGTGTCCCAGGCGATCGCCTACAGGGAGGAGCTGCCAAAAGGCGATATGACGTATCGCCTTAGCAGCCCCTCGGCGGAAGGAGGAAGTGGGACAGGAAGTCCCACTCCTCCTGAAGCCCCCACTCCCCCCCCCCCAAAAAAAATTAAATGCCAAATGTGGTATGTAAGGGGGCGAGGAGTGTATTAAGCGGAAGTTCCACTTTTAGGTGGAACTCCGCTTTAAGAGTTTGCAAAAAAAAAACGACCCCACACCATAATCCCCCCTCCCCCACACCATAATCCCCTCCTCCACCAAATGTAATTTGGACCAGTGCACAAAGCAAGGTCCATAAAGACATGGATGAGCGAGTTTGGGGTGGAGGAACTTGACTGGCCTGCACAGAGTCCTGACCTCAACCCGATACAACACCTTTGGGATGAATTAGAGCGGAGGCTGTAAACCAGGCTTTCGCATCCAACATCAGTGCCTGACCTCACAAATGCTCTTCTGGAAGAACGGTCAAACATTCCCATAGACACACTCCTAAACCTTGTGGACGGCCTTCCCAGAAGGGGTGAAGCTGGTATAGCTGCAAAGGGAGGGGCCAACTCAATATTGAACCCTCCGGACTAAGACTGGGATTCATGGGCTAGATTCAGATAGCCCGGCGTAATTTTCTGCGGGCGTAACGTATCTCAGATACGTTACGCCGCCGTAACTTAGGGCGCAAGTTCCGTATTCATAAAGAACTTGCGCCCTAAGTTACGGCGGTGTAGCGTATGTGGTCCGGCGTAAGCCCACCTAATTCAAATGTGGATGATGTGGGCGTGTTTTATTTAAATTACTTATGACCCCACGTATTTGAGTTTTTTACGAACGGCGCATGCGCCGTCCGTGAAAGAATCCCATTGCGCATGCTCGAAATTACGCCGCAAATAGTCAATGCTTTAGACGTGAATGTAACTTACGTAAAGCTCTATTCGCTAACGACTTACGCAAACGACGTAATCGACGGAAAATTCGAAGCGGGAACGACGTCCATACTTAACATAGGATACGCCTCATATAGCAGGGGTAACTTTACGCTGGAAAAAGCCTAACGTAAACGACGTAAAAAAAATGCGCCGGGCGGACGTACGTTTCTGAATCGGCGTATCTACCTAATTAGCATATTCCTTGCGTAAATCGACGGAAGAGCCACCTAGCGGCCAGCGTAAATATGCAACTAAGATACGACGGAGTAAGAGACTTACGCCAGTCGGATCTTAGCCTAATTTCGGCGTATCTTGCTTTCTGAATACAGAAAGAAGATACGCCGGCGCAGCTTTGAATTTACGCGGCGTATCAATAGATACGCCAACGTAAATTCTTTCTGAATCCAACCCCCATGTGCTTAAGGCAGGCATCCCAGAAGAATTTACCCCCTTCCTGACCAGAGCACTTTTTACGATTCGGCACTGCGTCGCTTTAAGTGACAGTTGCGCGGTCGTGCGACGTGGCTCCCTAACCAAATTGACGTCCTTTTTTTTCCCACAAATAGAGCTTTTTTTGTTGGTATTTGATCACCTCTGTGGTTTTTATTTTTTGCGCTATAAACAAGAAAAGAGCGACATTGTTGAAAAAAAAGCATTTTTTGTTTTACTTTTTGCTATAATAAATATCCCCAAAAATATATGTAGCGCCCCCTTTACTTTCAGTAAGGGCATTAAGCTAAAGTTAGTGGGAGAACGAGAGAGGTAAGTTGCTCTCATTCTTGATTGTGTTCAATTTGGCTGTCGCCAATTCTGGATTGTGCTGTGGGTCAGTCTGTGTGTCCAGAGATAAGGTCTCCTCTCTGGACTGCAGATGGCGCCAGAGGGGATACAGGCGGAGCCGCTTCCTCCCAGCAGCCAATGAGAGAAGTTGTGCCTCTCTGTGCATGCTGGGAGGGGGTATTTCTGTGGCGGAGGTCGTTGTTCTTGGTTCTTCGCGGGTTCCTGGTTCCAGGTGCGGCACCCACCTTTAGGGTGTGCGCACATCGCGGGCCCCACCACTATGGCCTACCTGGCCTGGAGTCGCACGCCACGCCGAGTTCCAGATTCTAGGCCCTCCTGGCCTAGAGCAACTGATGCCACAAAGGGGCCCCAGTGACTGACTGGGTCCCCCCTTCTACTGAGGAGATCCCAGGCTGTGTGCCGTTCGGTGGGGGGTCGGCTTGAGGAGAACCCGGAGGCAGGTTGTCCAAAAGGGCTGGAACGAACCATCGGGAATCTGGTGACCGGACATTGACAGGTACACTTCCACTGTCAACCGGTGACCCTAGCGCAAATTTACTGGGAGGACGCTTCCGTCGAAATCCGCGTTGAGTATGCAAATTAGCTAGATACGCTAATTCCCGAACGTACGCGCGGCCGACGCAGTAAAGTTACGACGTTTACGTTAGGCTTTTCCCGGCGTATAGTTGCCCCTGGGTATATGAGGCGCAGCCAATGTTAAGTATGGCCGGTGTTCCCGCGTCCAAATTTTCAAAAGTTACGTCGTTTGCGTAAGTCGTCCGTGAATGGGGCTGGACGTCATTTACGTTCACGTCGAAACTAATGACGTCCTTGCGACGTCATTTGGAGCAATGCACACTGGGATATTTTACGGACGGCGCATGCGCAGTTCATTCGGCGCGGGGACGCGCTTCATTTAAATGATACACCTCCCACCTGCCCTGCCAAATTTGAATTCTGCCGCGTGATTTACGCTACGCCGCCGCAACTTTACAGGCAAGTGCTTTGTGAATAAAGCACTTGCCTGAAAAACTTGCGGCGGCGTAACGTAAATCGGATACGTTACGCCGCCGCATAGATACGCCATTCTACGAGAATCTGGCCCATAGCGTCTACAAAATAGGGGATAGTTTTATGGCATTTTTATTATTATTATTATTTTACTAGTTATGGCGGCGATCAGCGATTTTTATCGGGACTGTGACTTTATGGCGGACACATCGGACTCTTTTGACGCTATTTTGGGACCATTGTCATTTATACAGCGATCAGTGCTATAAAAATGCACTGATTACTGTATAAATGACACTGACTGGGAAGGGTTTTAACACTAGGGGGCGCTGACGGGGTTAAGTATGTCATAGGGAGTGATTCTAACTGTGGGGGGGGGGGGGCTGGGCTACCAGTGACATGACAGTGATCACTGCTCCCAATCACAGTGAGCAGAAGATCAGTGTCCTGTCACAAGGCAGAACAGGGATATCCCTTGTTTACATAGGCATCCCCCTGTTCTGTCTCTCCGTGACGCGATTGCGGGCACCCAGCGGACATCTCCCCCAATTCAGCTAGCGATTTTGCAACTGTGGTGGCAACTCTGCACATGCTCAGTCACACTCATGGCACTCGCGGTGGGCGCACGCGCACACGCCTGCAGTCACGAGATTTAAAGCGGACGTACAGGTACGTCCATATGCGCAGCCGTGCCATTTTGCCGACGTAAATAGTTGTGCAGCGGTCGGCAATCGGTTAAATTGTGATACAAATATATATTTGAAATCAAATCTTTATTGTTTTTGCTAATAACATGGTGTGGGCGTATTTCTGCCAGTCACAGGCTGTGTCACGCCCCTTCAGCCTGTGTCTTAGAATAAGAGGGAGGTGAAGCCTCCATCAATATACATGTAATATCCCGCCCCCAATGGCCCGGATTCACAAAGCACTTACGCCGACGTATACCGAGATACGCCGCGTAAGTCTAAATATGCGCCGTCGTATCTGTGCGTCGTGCCCACAAACTCAGATACGCCTAAAAATAGGCTTCCCGCCACCGACGTAACTTGCCTACGCCGGCGTATCGTATGCGCATATTTACGCCGGGCGCATTTGCCGCTCCCATAGATTTTCTATGCACATATGCAAATGAGGGAGATACGCCGATTCACGTACGTACTTGCGCCCGTCGCATAATATACGCGGTTTGCGTAAGTCGTACGTCCGGCGTAAAGTTATTCCCCATAAAGGAGGTGTAACCCAGCAGCATCCATGCAAAGGGCTGCACCAGGGAACACAAGCCGTCGTATTTTACGTCATTTACGTAGTACGTGAATATGACTAGGCGTAGGTTACGTTCACGTCGTAGGCAGTGATCCGACGTATCTTAGGCAGTTGTTTCGACGTGATTCTGAGCATGCGCGCTGGGATGCGGCCACGGGACGGCGCATGCGCCGTTCGTTTTAAGTACTTCTATGGCGCTTGGCCCATCATTTGCATGGGGTCACGCCTCATTAGCATGGCTCACGCCCACTTCCACCTACGCCGGAATACGAAGAGGAAACCCAGCGCAGATTTGAGAGCGAGTGGGAGCGAGTGCTTAGTGAATTCTGTGCTTGCCTCTCTGCGCTGCGTCGGCGTAGCGTATATTCGATACGCTACGCCGGCATAAATATGCGCCGAGGTATGTGAATCCGGGCCATTGTGTTTAGCTGTTTAGTCAGCATTGAGGAGGGAGGAAGTGGGCTGTCATCTACCACTGTGTACACGCCCACATCTGTGACTCTATAGTCACATGGGCTGCTCAGATGTGATAGGGAGGAAATACTTAGCATAGAAACTCACTGGCCCAGATTCAGGTAGCAATTGCGTCTGCGTAACCATAGTTACGCAGCGCAATTGCTTACTTGCTCCGGTGTATCGAATGCTCCTGATTCAGGAACCTCGATACGCCGACTGCAGCCTAAGATATGCGTGGCATAAAGCTCTTATGCCGTCATATCTTAGGCTGCATTCTTACGCAGGCCGCTAGGTGGCGTTCCCGTAGTGGTCAGCGTAGAGTATGCAAATTGCATACTAACGCCGATTCACTACCCTACGCGAGCCCTGCGTACGCAGTTTACGTCGTTTGCGTATGTCGTTTTTTTGTGTAAGGCTGCCCCTTCTATAGCAGGGGCAGCCAATGCTAAAGTATAGTCGTTCCCGCGTTGCGAAATTTGAAATTTACGTTGTTTGCGTAAGTGAATCGTGAATGGCGCTGGACGCCATTCACGTTCACTTTGAAGCAAATGACGTCCTTGCGACGTCATTTACCGCAATGCACGTCGGGAAAGTTTCCAGACGGAGCATGCGCTGTATGCTCGGCGCGGGAGCGCGCCTAATTTAAATGATTCCCGCCCCCGGCGGGATCATTTAACTTGCGCGCGCTTACGCCGGGCAATTTGCCGGCGCGCCCTCGCAATTCACGGAGCTACTGCTCCGTGAATCGAGGGCAGCGCAAATTATTTGCGGGGACGTAGTGCAAAATCGTTGCCCTGCTCCCCCGCAAATATCGCGCAATTCTACTTGAATCTGGGCCATTGTGTTTAGCTGTTTAGTCAGCATTGAGGAGGGAGGAAGTGGGCTGTCATTTACCACTGTGTATACGCCCACATCATGGGCTGCTCAGATGTGATAGGGAGGAAATGCTTAGCATAGAAACTCACTGAAAACTGAGCATGTGTAGAGTTGCCAACACAGCTGCAAAAATCCCTAGCTGAATTGGGGACATGGACAGAAGGGGGAAATAGAGAGCAGCAGGATCAACCAGTTTTTTTTTTTTGCAGAATACAGAAAAGGAATCTCATAGTGACTGAGTGAGTATGAACAGAATGAAATATGAATACAATCTATACACTGGGGGGAGAACCTCCTGAGGGAATCGAGGATGGAAAAGGACCTGGGGGTCCTATAGATGAGAGGCTCAGCAATGCCAAGCTGCTGCTAACAAAGCAAACAGAATGGCCCAGATTCACAGAGAGGTGGGCGCACATTACGCCGCCGTAACGCAAATGCCGTACGCCACGCCGACGCAGCGCAGAGAGGCAAGGATGGAATTCAGCAAGCCAGTGCTCCCAACGTTGCACCAGCGTGGCGTAGGGAGAAAACTTTTTCGCGGAAGGGAGTTTAACCGATTAACGACCAGCTGACGCCTATATACGTCGGCAGAATGGCACGGCTGGGCAAAGTAACCTATATTTACGTCACTTTGAATTTCCCACCGTGTGGGCGCACGCCCCTGCCCCGAGCTCTGTGGCCATGCCCACGGGACCCGCGGACTCGATGTCCACCGGTGCCCAGCGATCGGGTCACAGAGCTGCAGAACGGGGGATAGGCCTGTGTAAACAAGGCATCTTCCCCCGATCTGCCTTGTGACACAACACTGATCGTCTGCTCCCTCTTATCGGGAGCAGTGATCAGTAGCCACGCCCCCACACAGTTACAATCACTCCCTAGGACACACTTAACCCTTTTCCCGCCCCCTACTGGTTAACCCCTTACTGGCATCATGGGCCCCTGGGCAAAGTAATGCTATGGGGCCCCTATAATGATGACAGTACAGGTAAACAGACATCAAGTAGGTAGGAGGCAGACTGCCTCCCCTGTGTATCTATCACTCTCAGTGCCATCATGGGGGGCCCTCAATTTTGGGACAGCGTGGGCTCAAGGACCAGCTGCTTTGGGTAAAGTGCAGGGCCCCCCCCATGCAGCTGGGGCCCCCTGGGCAGTGCCCTGGTGTGCCCTTTCATTAAGACAGCCCTGCCTTCCCTGCCAGTCACATTTACACAGTAACCAGTGCATTTTTATAGCACTGATCGCTGTATAAATGACAATGGTTGCAAAATGGTGTCAAAAGTGTCCAATGTGTCCGCCATAATGTCGCAGTTACGATAAAAAATCGCTGATCACCTCCATTACTAGTAAAAAAATAGTTATTAATAAAAATGCCATAAAACTATCCCCTATTTTGTAGACGCTATAACTTTTGCGCAAACCAATCAATAAACGCTTATTGCAAATTTTTTATTTATTTTTTACCAAAAATATGTAGAATACGTATTGGACTAAACTGAGGAATTTCTTTTTTTATATATATACCGTATTTTCCGGCGTATAAGACGACTTTCTGGATGCAAAAAAATGCATCCAAAGTCGGGGGTCGTCTTATATGCCGGTGACGGTGTCCGAGCTGCGAGCGTCCATGATTTAAAAGCCGCTCCTTCTTCTCAGCGTGTCCTGTGATAGGCGGAACACAAATCTTCCCAGCAGCGCCTCTGTTCTGTGTTCCTCCTATCACAGATGCCTTCTCATCCTCGGACGAGAGGACGTCCGTGATAGGCGGAACACAGAACAGAGGCGCTGCTGGGAAGATTTGTGTTTCCGACTATCACAGGACACACTGAGAAGAAGGCGCGGCTTTCAAATCATGGACGCTCGCAGCATGGAGACTGTCACCGGCCTGGAAACAAATCAGCAAAACGTGAGTGATGGCACTGTTGGCACAGTTGGGGAAAGTGATGGCACAGTGGGGGGAAAGCAGGGCCGGCCCTATGATGGGACCGGGTGGTACCATGGGTACCAGGCAGCACTTTTAGGGGGGCAGCATACTGATGCCCGCCAGCCCGTTCCGCTACCCAAATAAAATTGGCGTCCTTTTTTCCCCACAAATAGAGCTTTCTTTTGGTGATATTTGATCACCTCTGCGGTTTTTATTTTTTGTGCTATAAATATATATATTTTTTAACTTTTTGCTATAATAAATATCCCCAAAATTTAGAAAAATAAACTATTTTCTTCAGTTTAGGCCAATATGTATTCTTCTACATATTTTTGGTACATAAAAAAAACAATTAGCGTACATTGATTAGTTTGCGCAAAAGACATTGTGGCCGCCGGTAATTCACAGGTCCCTTTATACTCCTGGATACATGTATAGAGCCCATGGCAGGCCCTCGTTATACTCCTTTATACATGTATAGAGCCATGGCAGGTCCTCTTTATACTCCTATATACATGTATAGAGCCATGACAGGTCCTCTTTATACTTCTATATACATGTATAGAGCCACGACAGGCCCTCTTTATACTCCTATATACACGTATAGAGCCATGGCAGGTCCTCTTTATATTCCTTTACATGTAAAGAGTCTCGACAGGTCCTCTATATACATGTATAGAGCCATGACAGGTCCTCTTTATACTCCTATATACATTTATAGAGCCATGACAGGTCCTCTTTATACTCCTATATACATTTATAGAGCCATGACAGGTCCTCTTTATATTCCTTTACATGTAAAGAGTAATGACAGGTCCTCTATTTACATGTATAGAGCCATGACAGGTCCTCTTTATACTCCTATACATATACAGAGCCATGACGGTTCCCTTTAGTTATCATGATATAAAATAATGAATGTGGGGACCTTTTGGTTGGCGTGATTTTTTTTCTGGGGGGGGGGGGGCAGCATTTCATTCTTGGTCCCAGGCAGCACACTGTCTTGGGCCGGCACTGGGGGAAAGTGATGGCACAGTGGGGGCAAGTGATGGCACAGTGGGGGCAAGTGATGGCACAGTGGGGGCAAGTGATGGCACAGTGGGGGGAAAGTGATGGCACAGTGGGGGCAAGTGATGATGGCACAGTGTAGGCAAGTGATGGCACAGTGGGGGCAAGTGATGGCACAGTGGGGGCAAGTGATGGCACAGTGGGGGGAAAGTGATGGCACAGTGGGGGCAAGTGATGGCACACTGGGGGCAAGTGATGGCACAGTGGGGGCAAGTGATGGCACAGTGTAGGCAAGTGATGGCACAGTGGGGGCAAGTGATGGCACAGTGGGGGCAAGTGACGGCACAGTGGGGGCAAGTGACGGCACAGTGGGGGCAAGTGATGGCACAGTGGGGGCAAGTGATGGCACAGTGGGGGCAAGTGATGGCACAGTGGGGGCAAGTGACGGCACAGTGGGGGCAAGTGACGGCACAGTGGGGGCAAGTGATGGCACAGTGGGGGCAAGTGATGGCACAGTGGGGGCAAGTGATGGCACAGTGGGGGCAAGTGATGGCACAGTGGGGGCATGTAATGTAATGGCACAGTGAGATTTGAAAAAAGCCTGTTTCTGTCAGTGGTTGTTTCTGTCAGCGGTTCTGGCTCCCCCTCAGCTTCCAGAAAGACTAGTAGGAAGGGGGTAATCTTATATGGCGAGTATATCCCAAAACCCCAATTTTTCCTGGAAAATTAGGGGGTCGTCTTATACGCCCAGTCGTCTTATATGCCGGAAAATACGGTATATATATATATATATATATATATATATATATATATATTTTGGGGATATTTATTATAGCAAAAAGTAAAAAATATTGCTTTTTTTTTTTCAAAATTGTCGCTCTATTTTTTGTTTATAGCGCAAAAAAATTAAAACGGCAGAGGTGATCAAATACCACCAAAAGAAAGCTCTATTTGTGGGGGAAAAAACGGACGCCAATTTTGTTTAGGAGCCACGTCGCACGGCCGCGCAATTGTCAGTTAAAACGACGCAGTGCCGAATCGCCAAAAAGTGGCCCGGTCTTTGGCCAGCCAAATAGTCTGGGGCTGAAGTGGTTAAATTACCTTCTGTTGTCTCATTCTAACAAACGTAGCAATAGAACGTCTTTCTGCATTACCAAACATCGACTCATTCAATAAACGCGAAGCCATTGGCACAGAAGGTCGGTTATTCCAGAGATTGACTTCCGATCAGAACTCGTCTTCTCTTTTCCTTCCTTTTCTTTCCCCGAGGATCGCTCTCCAGCCAACCTCACAATGCTCCATTCACACCACTCAGTATAATGAGATAGGAGCCTCAGATCGGGACCCGGAGCCCGGACTTCAGCCGGTAGAGCCGGAGCTTCAAATCATGATGAATAAACATTGAGGGATGATGATGTCACAGTGTGTAAGCTGTGAGTTCTGCGCCGTCTCTATGGAATCTATGGGATAGTATCGGGGAACTGTGATTTTTTTCGGACTTGTCTTTCTGTTTTCTCCACTGCTAATTATTTAACCACTTGCTTACTGGGCACATATACCCCCCCCCCTTCCTGCCCAGGCAAAATTTCAGCTTCCGGCACCGCGTCGCTTTAACTGACAATTGCACGGTCGTGCGACGTGGCTCCCAAACAAAATTGGCGTCCTTTTTTTTTTCCACAAATAGAGCTTTATTTTGGTGGTATTTGATCACCTCTGCGGTTTTTATTTTGTGCGCTATAAACAAAAAAAGAGTGACAATTTTGAAAAAAAAAACACACAATATATTTTACTTTTTGCTATAATAAATATCCCCACTTTTTAAAAAAAAAAAGATTTTTTCTTCCTCAGTTTAGGCCGATACGTATTCTTCTACATTTTTTTGGTAAAAAAAAAATCACAATAAGCGTAAAGTGACTCGTTTGCGCAAAAGTTATAGTCCCAGATTCTTAAAGGACTTACGACGGCGCAGCGCCATGTACGCTGTCGTAAGTCCTAATCCGACCCGTCGTATCTATGCGTCTGATTCTTAGAATCAGTTATGCATAGATATCCATTAGATCCGACAGGCGTAAGTCTCTTACACCGTCGGATCTTAACTGCATTTTTTTTTTGCCTGCTAGGTGGCGCTTCCGTCGATTTCCGCGTTGAGTATGCAAATGAGGTAGATACGCGAATTCCCGAACGTACGCGCGGCCGACGCAGTAAAGTTACGACGTTTACGTTAGGCTTTTCCCGGCGTATAGTTGCCCCTGCTATATGAGGCGCAGCCAATGTTAGGTATGGCCGTCGTTCCCGCTTCGAAATTTGAAAAAGTTACGTTGTTTGCGTAAGTCGTCTGTGAATGGGGCTGGACGTCATTTACGTTCACGTCGAAACCAATGACGTCCTTGCGGCGTACTTTGGAGCAATGCACACTGGGAAATTCCACGGACGGCATGCGCCATTCCGCAAAAACGTCAATCAAGTCGGGTCACAGTAGTTAAACATAAAACACGCCCCCCCTTCCACATTTGAATTAGGCAGGCTTACGCCGACCGATTTACGTTACGCCGCCGCAACTTACGGAGCAAGTGCTTTGAGAATACAGCACTTGCCCGTGTAAGTTGCGGCGGCGTAACGTAAATCAGATACGTTACGCCCGCACAATTTTACGCGGCTGTATGTGAATCTGCCCCATAGCGTCTACAAAATAGGGGACGTAATTATGATTTTTTTTTTTTTACGAGTAATGACGGCGATCTGTGCGGACTGCGGCATTATGGCGAACGCATCGGACACTTTTGACACATTTTTGGGACCATTCACATTTATACAGCGAACAGTGCTATAAATATGCACTGATTACTGTATAAATGTCACTGGCAATGAAGGGGTTAACTCTAGGGGGCGATCAAGGGGTTAAATGTGTAACCTGGGAGTGATTCTTACTGTGGGGGGAGGGGGGTGACTGGGGGAGGTGACCGATGCTGTGTCCCTATGTACAAGAGACACAGCATCGGTCTCCTCTCTCCCTGACAGGACGTGGAGCTCTGTGTTTACACAGAGAGATCCACAGTCCTGCTCAGTTACTGGGTGGTCGTGGGTGCCTGCCGACCATCGCGGCCACCGGTCACGCGCATCGTGTTCCCAGTAACACGGCGGCGGCGCGCGCCCCCTAGTGGCTGTGAAAGACGAGGACGTCATATGACGTCCTGTCAGAACAATAGAACTATCGGCCGGTAGTGTAGTGGTTAGAGACCATTTATTAAACCACTTGCTGTCCGGGACAATTTTCTAATTTTTCACACATACTATATTACAAAAAGTATTGGGACAGCTGCCTTTACACGTACATGAACTTTTATGGACGGCCTTCCTAGAAGAGGTGAAGCTGTTATACCTGCAAAGGGCGGGGCCAACTCAATATTGAACCCTCCGGACTAAGACTGGGATGCCATCAATGTTCATGTGTGTGGAAAGGCAGGCGTCCCAATACTTTTGAAAATATAGTTTATGAATTAAATATCAGATTAGTTGCTGTGGGCTGGGTAAAAACTTGTAGCGAGTCAGATGTGGCTCTTGGATCATAGGTCGGAGGGCCTTCCCTTACATCGAGGTCCCTATAAGACTTTACGTTGGGGTCTCCAACAGTGTCTCCCTTTACATCAGGGTTACATTACATTTACATCCCTTTACATTAGTGTACTTCCTAACACACCGTCCATTGAGAGCGCAGTGCACATGCGCAGATGATGTCCCCGGTGCTGCAAAGGTAAATTTCCCCTAAACGGTGAACGGAGATAAAAGGAGATATTTACTGTACCCAGGGCCGCCATCAGGGGGGTACAGGCAGTACACCTGTAAGGGGCCCGGATGGCAACCCCCCCTTTTTTTTATTTTTATTTTTAAATATATATAAATATATTTTTATTTTTTATTAAAGGGCCAATTTAAAAAAAAATAATTAGCGGTTCAGAGGTCCCCAGGGCCACGAATGGCAACCCCCCCCCTTTTTTTATTTTTTTTTTTATAAAAAATATATATATTTTTAATATATTTTTATTTTAATTTTTATTAAAGGGCCATTTTTTTTCTTTTATAAATGTTTTTTTTTTATATATATATATTTATTTTTATTTATTTTTTATTAAAGGGCCCAGAGGTTTCTTTTTTTTTTTTTAATTAAAGGGCCCAGAGGTGGCAACCCCCCTTTTTTGGTAATTTATTTAAAAATTATTTGTGTGTATATATATATAATTAAAGGGCCTAGAGGTCCCCAGGGCCCCAGATGGCAACCCCCCTTTTTATAAAAAAAAAATTATATATTTATTTTTATTTATTTTTTTCTTTTATTATATTATATATAAAAAAAATTATTTCTTCTTTGTTTGTAAAGGCCCCCCCCCCCCCCACCTTTACAATTCGCGGCCCATGCCTAAAGCTGTGTAAGGGGCCCCATAATTCCTGATGGCGGCCCTGATACCTACAGGTAAGTCTTATTATATGCTCACCTGTAGGTATAAATTTTAAAAAAGCCGTTACTACCACTTTAAATCGGGGTCCCTTTCAGCACCCCTTTTACATCTCATCAGCGTCCTCCTTACATCAGTGTCCCCATCAGAGACCCCCTTCATATGTCAGTGTTCCCATCGGAGTGCCTCTAACACCAGTGTCTGCATCAGAATCCCCCTTACATCACAGTCCCCATCAGGGCCGGATTAACATTAACTATTGGACCCTATTGTACTATTGTACATAGTGCCCACTGTCATACACTTCTCTCCTGCACATAGTGACCACTGTCGTACTCTCCACACTCCTACACTCCTCTCCTCAAGATAAGCCCATTTGCCCAAAAAGAAAAAAGAAATCACACAAAAAAAAATATATGATGATCAACTTTGAGGATTGTAGCTCGGGGTCACAGAGACCAAACATTTGGGGGTATGTAGCTGAAGACCCACCCCACCACTGGTCAAAATATGGGGCTCCTATAATTTATGGTTCCGGAGATACGGGGTGCTTGCACAGCCTGTTAGTAGCTACATACAGAGCGGCCAGTTTAAATACAAGCTGACACACTCTGCAGCAGACTGAGAGGATGAGATCACAGGGTTTATAATAATTTTTTGCATATTACTTATGGTAACTAACCCCTCGCCACCCAGGCCGATTCTGACACTTCTCTCCTACATGTAAAAAAATAGAGTTACGCTTACCGCTAACGTCTTTTCAAGTAGTCTTTCAGGACAGCCACTATTGAGAGATAGGCTCCTCCTCTTCCTTTAGGAAACACTGCGCCAGCAGATAAATTCTCACTTCCCCCTGCCAGACCTCAGTTTTTATAAGATCACCTCCGGTCAGCTGGGGAGACACAAGAACACATTAACCACTTCCATACCAGGTACTTACGCAGCTTCCCGCCCAAGCCAATTTTCAGCTTTCAGCACTGTCGCACTTTGAATGGCAATTGCGCGGTCATGCTACACTGTACCCAAACAAAATTGGCGTCCTTTTTTCCCCACAAATAGAGCTTTCTTTTGGTGGTATTTGATCACCTCTGCGATTTTTTTTTTTTGCGCAACAACTAAAAAAAGGCTGAAAATTTGGAAAAAAAATTACGTTTTTATTTTTTTCTGTTAATTTTTTTGTAAATAAGTTTTCTCTTTCAATTACGGGCACTGATATGGCGGCACTAATGGGCACCGATGAGATGGCACTGATGGACATCGATGAGGTAGTACTGACGGGCACAGATGAGGTGGCACTGATTGGCGGCGCTGGTATGCGACACTGATGGGCACACATGGGCGGCACTGATGGGCACACATAGGCGGCACTGATGGGCACACATAGGCGGCACTGATGGGCATACATAGGCGGCACTGATGGGCACACATAGGCGGCACTGATGGGCACTCATGGGCGGCACTGGGCACTCATAGGCGGCACAGATGGGCACTCATGGGCGGCACTGATGGATACTTATGGGTGGCACAGATGGGCACTGCTAGGTGGGCACTGGGCATGGATGGGCACTGTGGGGTGGCACTGATGGACACTGGGGTGGCGCTGATGGACACTGGGGTGGCGCTGATGGACACTGGGGTGGCGCTGATGGACACTGGGGTGGCAGCACTGATTGTTGCCAGTCAGTGCCCATTTGTGGGCACTGACTGGCATCTTTTTTCTTTATGTTTTTTTTTTATTTTATTTTTAGACTTTTTTTTTTTTTTTGGCTTTTTTTTTTTTTTGCCCACCCTGGTGCTCCAGGGTGGGCATCCCTGGTGGTCCAGTGTGGCGATCCGAGGGGGGGCTGCGCTGATAAACAATCAGCGCTAACCCCCCCTGTCAGGAGAGCCGCCGATCGGCTATCCTCTACTCGCGTCTGTCAGACGCGAGTGAGGAAGAGCCATCGGCGGCTCTTCCTGTTTACATCGTGATCAGCCGTGGTTGGACACGGCTGATCACGTGGTAAAGAGTCTCCGCCGGAGGCTCTTTACCGAGATCGGAGATGCAGGGTGTCAGACTGACACCCCGCATCACCGATCGCCGCGATGCGCGCCCCCACGGGCGCGCGCGGCATGAAATCCTGCAGGACGTTCTAGAACGTCCTGTCAGGATTTCATAACCACTTCCCGGACGTAAATCGGCCATAGGCCGGGCGGGAAGTGGTTAATAACATACCATTATATATCATTATCATGTTGCGTCCTGGGCCCAGATTCAGAAAGAAGATACGACAGTGTATCTCCTGATACGCCGTCGTATCTCTGAATCCGGCCGTCGTATCTATGCGCCTGATTCATAGTGACTTACACCTTCGTATCTTAGGCTGCAATCTCACGCTGGCCGCTAGGTGGCGCTTCCGTTTGTATACGCGAGGAATATGCAAATGAGGAGTTACGCCGATTCAGAAATGAACGACCGCCCAGCGTTTTTTTTTTACGTCGTTTGCGTTCGGCTTTTTCCGGCGTATAGTTACCCCTGCTATATGCGGCGTATCCTATGTTAAGTATGGCCGTCGTTCCCGGGTCGATTTTTGAATTATTTACGTCGTTTGCGTAAGTCGTTCGCGAGCAATGCACGCAGGGAAATTTTACGGACGGCGCATGCGCAGTTCGTTCGGTGCGGGGACGCGCCTGATTACAATTTTACACGCCCCCTAGCCGCAGAATTTGAATTCCGCCAGGGGATTTACGATAAGCCGACGCAAGTTTACAGGCAAGTGCTTTCTGAATAAAGCACTTGCCTCAAAAACTTGCGGCGGCGTAACGTAAATCAGATAGGTTACGCGGATCTAAAGATCCGCTAACCTATCTGAATCTACCCCAAGAGGCAGGATTTATGAATTCTCCAATCACAAGCAGGGGGCGGGGATTGTGCTCCTCCAGGCATTGCCGGCCAAGACAAGTACTGTTAGTGAGTAAAGCGGTGATGTGGCGGCCCTTTTTGGGGGCATCAGTCAGATTGGCCGGGGGGGGGGGGCGGCTATGTCCATTTCATTCCGGGACACTGTATTGTCCTGGAATGAATGTGCCCGGGACAGACCTGCAAAATGCGGGACTGTCCCGGGCAATCCGGGGACAAGTGGTCACCCTACATCAGAGTGCCTCTAACATCAGTGTCCGCTTTAGAATCCCCCTTACATCAGAGTCCCCATCAAAGTCCCCCCATCAGATTCCCCCTTACTTTAGGTTCTCCATCAGTGACCTCTTTACATCAGTGTCCCCATCAGAGCCCCCCTCTTACATCAGTGTCCCCATCAAAGCCCCCCTCCTCTTACATCAGTGTCCTCATCAGAGCCTCCATCTTACATCAGTGTCCCCATCAGAGTCCCCCTCTTACATCAGTGTCCCCATCAGAGCCCCCCTCCTCTTACATCAGTGTCCCCATCAGAGCCCCCCTCCTCTTACATCAGTGTCCCCATCAGAATCCCCAGTGATGGTGCATCTATAGAGGGCGCCGGAGCGCCGCCCCCTCTGGCTCTCGCACCGCGGCGACAATAGGCACAGTAGCAACAATGGGCACAGTGGTGACAATGGGCACAGTGGCGACAATTAAAGGCCATAGTGGCATCAACTGGCACAGTGGCGACAATTAAAGTGGCACAGTGGCTGTGTTTGATGGCATGGCACAGTGGTGACAATTGATGGTACAGTGGCTGCGTTTGATGGCATGGCACAGTGGTGACATTTGATGGCACAGTGACTGTGTTTTATGGCATGGCACATTGGTGACAATTGATGGCACAGTGGCTGCGTTTGATGGCATGGCACAGTGACTGTGTTTTATGGCATGGCACAGCGGTGACAATTGATGGCACAGTGGCTGCGTTTGATGGCATGGCACACTGGTGACATTTGATGGCACAGTGGCTGCATTTAATAGCATGGCACATTGGTGACAATTGACGGCACAGTGGCTGCGTTTGATGGCATGGCACAGTGGTGACAATTGATGGGCCCAGTGGCTGCATTTGATGGGCCCAGTGGCTGCATTTGATGGGCCCAGTGGTTGCATTTGATGGGCCCAGTGGCTGCATTTGATGGGCCCAGTGGCTGCATTTGATGGGCACAGTGAAGCTGCAATTGTTTTTTTTTCCATTTGCGCCCCCCAAAAAATGTTGAGCACCTGCCGCCACTGAGAATCCCCCCTGCTTAAAAGTCCCCATCAAAGCCCCCTCTTACATCAGGGTCCTCAAAGGATTCCCCCTTACATCAGAGACCCCCCCCCCCTCACAGTCCCCATTTACATGGGATGGGGTTGAAGCAGAGACCACAGGCAGCTTCTGCTGACCTTAATCTTCAACCCGTGCACAATAAATCTATGCCACTGACCCCAGCTGAGGGGCGGATAAAATCTTGTAGCGGGTCCGATGTGGCCCACGGGCCGTAGGTTGGGGGACCTCCGACTTCGATCAATTTGCTCATCTCTACAATTTTATATTTGTTCTTATTTACCAGTGATAGCACCGTCCTAGACTATGCGGGGTTAATGGGAACGGTTTATGTCATTGGTGGGCTAAAGCTCAAAAAACGTTCCATCAGCGTGTGTGGAAAACTCTTGGTGAGGATGAAGATGAATCGGTGGTTAGGTCATGTCCATGGCACATTGTGACATTCCGAGGGGTTTATCATCTGTCCCTTAATTGGAGCTTTATTCCCTGATTTATAGACGGTTCCTCGGATCCACATCTGTCCTCGGAGGCCTGTTCCATCTCTCTCCTGAACATTCCTGTCTGTCCCTCACATTGCGCAAGGTACGCTATAAACAGATGAAATATTCCGGTGCAAATTCCTTCCCTATCCTCACATCAAGTCCACATTTATTCCCATTAACTCTTCCCGTCCGATGATCCCCACCGCGTTCCGTGCCTCGGGGAGGAGATCGCCTGCCGCCATCGGCACACTTTGTGGTTGTTGAAGGGTTAAATGTTAAAATTTCTTGCGGGTTTTCTGGGTCCGGAAAGAGCGATATGTGATCCAGAACTGGGAGAGCACATTCAGTCTCCTCGTATTTTTATCTTTCTTTGAGTCATTTTTGACCAGTTGTGTTTCTTTTTTTTATTATTTGATTAGGTTTTCTTTACCCTATATGATCTTTTCTGTATATGAAGAGGAGGAATGTCACACGATTGCTGGTTGGAGTCGGATTGCTCAATAAATATTGAAACAATCTGACTGCCGTGTTGAAACTTTTCTCTGTTTTTATTACCCTGAAATCTCTTTTCCGCTACTGTGTATCAAAAATCCTGTTCAGTTATGAAAAGCCCAAGCAGGGAATGTTCTATGTTACTGATGGATGATGTTCAAATGCACCAAATAAGTAACACGTGGCCTTCGAAAAAAAGCGTAAAACTGATTGCATATCGAAGGAAAATATGAAAATGCATATTTTTGCAGTACATCTGTTCAGCTTGGACCAATATATATATATATACAGCAGGGCCGTCTTAACCACTTAAGACCCGGACCTTTATGCAGGTAAAGGATCCGGACAGTTTTTGCGATTCAGCACTGCGTCGCTTTAACTGACAATTGCGCGGTCGTGCGACGTGGCTCCCAAACAGGATTGACGTCCTTTTTCTTCCACAAATAGAGCTTTCTTTTGGTGGTATTTGATCACCTCTACTGTTTTTATTTTTTGCGCTATGAACAAAAATCGAGCGACAATTTTGAAAAAAAAAACACTGGCCCAGATTCAGTAAGCAATTGCGTCTGCGTAACCATAGATACGCAGCGCAATTGCTGACTTGCGCCGGCGTAACGAGTTCTCCTGATTCAGAGAACTCGTTACGCCGACTGCAGCCTAAAATCTGCGTGGCATAAGGCTCTTATGCCACGCAGATTTTAGGCTGCATTCTTGCGATGACCGATAGGGGGCGTTCCCATTGTGGTCAGCGTATAGTATGCAAATTGCATACTTACGCCGATTCACAATGTTGCGCGCCCCCTGCGTACGCAAGTTACGTCGTTTCCGTACGGCGTGTTTAGCGTAAGGCTGCCCCTTCTAATAGAAGGGGCAGCCAATGCTAAACTATACCCGGCGTTCCCGCGTCGCGACGTTCGAATTTTACGTCGTTTGCGTAAGTTAATCGTGAATGGCGCTGGACGCCATTCACGTTCACTTTGAAGCAAATGACGTCCTTGCGACGTCATTTGCCGCAATGCACGTCGGGAAAGACGGAGCATGCGCTCTACGCTCGGCGCGGGAGCGCGCCTAATTTAAATGATTCCCGCCCCCGGCGGGATCATTTACATTGCGCGCGCTTACGCCGGGCAATTTTGCTGGCGCGCCCTCGCAATTTACGGAGCTACTGCTCCGTGAATCAAAGGGCAGCGCAAAATATTTGCGGGGGTTTTATTGCCTTTTTATTAATATTTTTTTTTTACTACTAATGGCGGCGATCAGCAATTTTTTTTGTGACTGCGACATTTTGGCGGACACATCGGACAATTTTGACACATTTTTGGGACCATTGTCATTTTCACAGCAAAAAGTGCTATAAAAATGCATTGATTACTGTGAAAATGACAATTGCAGTTTGGGCGTTAACCACTAGGGGGCACTGAATGGGTTAAGTGTGACCTCATATGTGTTTCTAACTGTAGGGGGGTGGAGCTGGACGTGTGATGTCATTGATCGTGTTTCCCTATATCAGGGAACAGACGATCAATGACAGCGCCACAACGAAGAACAGGGAAGGTGTGTTTACATACACCTCTCCCCGTTCTTCAGCTCCGAAGGACCGATCGCGGGACACCGGCGGCGATCGGGTCCCGTGGGCGCGGTCACGGAGCTTCGGACCGGGTCGCGTGCACGCGCCGGCGGCACGCGACCCCACGGCTGGGCTTAAATGGCCACGTACAGGTACTTGGGTGTTCCCAGCCGTGCCATTCTGCCGACGTATATCGGCGTGAAGGGGTCCTTAAGTGGTTAATAGCATCATGGGCCCCTGGGCAAAGTAATTCTCTGGGGCCCCTACAATGATGACAGTGCAGGTAAACAGACATCAAGTGGGTAGGAGGCAGACTGCCTCCCCTGTGTATCTATCACTCTCAGTGCCATCACGGGGCCCCCAATTTCAGGGCAGCATGGGCTCAAGGACCAGCTGCTTTGGGGAAAGTGCAGGGGCCCCTCATGCAGCTGGAAAACCTGGGCAGTGCCCAGGTGGGCCCTCTCATTAAGACAGCCCTGATATACAGTTGTGCTCATAAGCATAGGCATGCGCACAGGGTGTGACACCCTAATCATCCTGTGCTGCACAGATTCCCCATGCTGCTTGGCTGCAGAGAAAGGGACTCGGGAATCTCTCAGCCCCTTTCTCTGTCTCAAAAGTGGGATATCAGGAGTATGGTTAGGCCCCTGATATCTCACCAAAGCCCCCCCTATGGTGCTCTTAAAAAATTGTAAAAGAAAATAATAAAAAATTATTGTAAAAATATATTATAAAAGACATTAAAAAGAATAAAACGTAATAATAAAAAGACAACAGTCCCCGCCCACTGACACCATCCACTGTTCTTTACCATATATATATATATATATATATATATATATATATATATATATATATATATATATATATATAATGTATTTATATATATATATATATATATATATATATATATATACACACACACACGCATGTGTGTCTTTCTGCTTTGGGGTGCAGACCCTAATGTAATAGGCTGCGCACACCTATGCTCATAAGTTTACATACCCTGTCAGAATTTATGATTTCTTGGCCATTTTTCAGAGAATATGAATGATAACACAAAAACTTTTCTCCCACTCATGATTAGCGTTTGGCTGAAGCCATTTATTATCAATCAACTGTGTTTACTCTTTTTTATATCATAATGGCAACAGAAACGACCCAAATGACCATGATCAAAAGTTTACATACCCTGGCGATCAGGGCTGGACTGGGACAAAAATGTAGCCCCGGACTTCATCCAGACCGGCCCACTTTAATTGAATAAAATGCTACCCCCCCCCCTAAAAAAAAATCATGCCCACCAAAATTCCCCCACATCCATTATTGTATATCATGAGAGGGCGAGGGAGAGAGAGGTGGGGTTGTGGGAAAGGGGGTGAGTGTAAAAGAGAGAGGGAGTGAGTGAGAGAGAGGGGGCTGAGAGACAGCAGAGGGGGCTGAGAGACAGCAGAGGGGGGCTGAGAGACAGAGGGGGGTCTGATAGACAGAGGGGGGATGGAGAGACTGGGGGGGCTTAGAGACAGAGGGTGGGGGCAGAGATACAGGGGGTCTGAGAGACAGGGGGGGCTGAGAGACAGGGGGCTGAGAGACAGAGAGGGACTGAGAGAGGGGGCTGAGAAACAGAGGGGTGCTGAGAGACAGAAGGGGGCTGAGAGACAGGAGGGGCTGTGAGACAGGTGGGCTGAGAGGCAGGAGGGATGAGAGACAGAAGGGGGCTGAGAGACAGGTTGCTGAAGGTTTTTTTCAGCGGGAACGCGGGGGGACGCAGTTCCGGCACCTCCTGGATTGACTGTATGTAATGGCAAGGGGCGCTGGGGTGTGCTGCAGGATATTGATGCTCACTGCTGGGGATCTATTTTTGCAGGGGGAGTCTGTTGTTGCTGAGGAGATCTATTGTTGCTGGTGGGGGACCTATTGATTCTGGGGGGTCAGTTGTTGCTGAAAGAGATCTACTGTTGGGGGAGGGGTCTATTGTTGATGGCTTCCAGAGAGTCTAATAATGATGGCTGTGCGGAGATCTGTTGATGCTGCTGGAAGTCTATTGTTGCTGGGGGGGGGGGGTTGATTTTGTTGTGGGTGGTCCATTGTTGTTAGGGGGATCTATTGTTGCTGGCTGCATGGGGATCTATTTTACTGATTTTCTTGATATCAATACCAAATTCCACTACAAAATTATACTTGGCTCTATATTGTCTAAAAGGGGCATTACTGGGAGGTGGGTAGGGGCGGAGAAAAGAGGTGACTCGGAAAGGAGGAGTTCCCGCACCTATTGTCTGAGAAAAAAAGCACTGAATAAAGTTAATTTCTTTACGTTTTCTTTAAGTTAATTTCTTTACACAAAGTTGTTCATTTAAAATATATTTCTAAAACACAGCCTGAACACAGCAATAATTACACCCCAAAATACATTCTGCCACTCCTCCTGAGAATGGCGGTACCTGTCAGGAAGGGCACGCCAGCAATCAAGATGGCAACTATGGATGTTCTGCATGTCCCACTGAGAAGGGCTGCGCGGGCACGTTTGCGTGCACGGTTGCACACGCGCATCTATGCGCACGCACGCTTGCGCACTAGTGCCACGCGAAATGCCAACATCATTGTGCACGGGCGCACACGCGTCCAGTAACGTTGTGGCGCTAATAGACTATATAGACTGCCTTACTTCCTTGAATCGGTGCTGTCCGGTCTACAGCGTTACCCGAGACCCCTGATTGTCGTTTGCCTGTATCCTGCTCCAGCTGACCCTACCTGGCTTGCTTCTGACCATCCTTGCTTATCTGCCTGCATTCGACCTCGGCCTGTGTTGACTATGTTCCTGCCTGCTTCTCCTGCTACCCTGCTACCAGCCTGTTGCCAAACTTGCCTGTACCCGAAACCATGTTCCTGCCTGCTACCCTGCTACCAGCCTGTTGCCAAACTTGCCTGTACCCGAGACCATGTTCCTGCCTGCTCTTCCTGCTACCCTGCTACCAGCCTGTTGCCAAACTTGCCTGTACCTGAGACCACGTTCCTGCCTGCTCCTCCTGCTACCTTGCCGCCAGCCTGTTACCGAACCTGTTTGTACCTGACCCTGGTCCAGTGTTCGCCTGCTTTGGACTTGTGTGCCTACTCTTCCAGTCCATCTGCCCGCACCTGCCTGAGCTCCAGCCCCCAATCCGACAGCTGTTCCTGGGTCCGTTCCAGTTCCTGCTTCAGTTCCAGTCCAGCTCATCAACCAGCAACCTTGCAAGGCTCTCGTGTGACTCTGGACTCCTGCGCCTCCTGTTTTCCCTACCAGGGGCCTCGAGTCAGTGGTGTAAGAGAAGCCTCCCTCTGCATACCAGACTCTTCCACCACGTACGCGGCAATACCACACGTGTGAGACTTTTTCACAGCCTGGCCATATAGAGAGGCCCAACATCCAAGGAGCACCATCAGGTGTTCTAGGGTCATAAATTACACACATAAATTCCTGACCACCTATCACATTTTTGAAGGCCCTTCATATTTCTAACACAGAGCATGTGCATACCAATTATACCCCAAAATACATTCTGCTGAGGGTAAACATAAGACTACCTGTGGTTTTAGTAGTGGAGTGGTCCAAAGAGGAGAGGATTGGCCCAGGCAGCAGATAGGAATGTGGTCGGCGACCATTTATTATTTTCATTCCACTTCCTTCCTCAACTCAAATCCACAGAGGAGAGGATTGGTCCAGGCAGCAGATAGGAACGTGCTCAGCGACCATTTATTATTTTCCTTCCACTTCACAACTATGTTGCGTCTTTGTGTTGGTCTATCACATAAAAATCCTAATACAATACATTTATGTTTTTGCTTGTAACATGACAACATGTGGAAAATTTTAAGGGGTATGAATATATTTTCAAGACACTGTAAAAGGTCATCAAGAAATTAGATGTGTAATTTATGCTCCTAGAATGCCTGAAGGTGCTCCCTGCATGTTGGGCCTCTGTATGTGGGCAGGCTGTGCAAAAGTCTCACACATGTGGTATCGCCATACTCAGGAGGAATAGCAGAATGTATTTGGGGTGTAATTGGTATGTACATGCTGTGTGTTAGAAATATGAAGGACCTTCAAAAATGTGATAGGTTGTCAGGAATTTATCAGTGTAATTTATGACTCTAGAACACCTGAAGGTGCTCCTTGGATTTTGGGCCTCTCTATGTGGCCAACCTGTAAAAAAAGTCCCACACATGTGGTATTGCCACACTCAGGAGGAATAGCAGAATGTATTTGGGGTGTAATTGGTATGTACATGCTGTGTGTTAGAAATATGAAGGGCCTTCAAAAATGTGATAGGTTGTCAGGAATTTATCGGTGTAATTTATGACTAGAACACCTGAAGGTGCTCCTTGGATTTTGGGCCTCTCTATGTGGCCAACCTGTGAAAAAGTCTCACACATGTGGTATCGCCACACTCAGGAGGAATAGCAGAATGTATTTTGGGGTGTAATTGGCATGTACATGCTGTGTGTTAGAAATATGAAGGACCTTCAAAAATGTGATAGGTTGTCAGGAATTTATTTGTGTAATTTATGACTCTAGAACACCTGAAGGTGCTCCTTGGATTTTGGGCCTCTCTATGTGGCCAACCTTTTAAAAAGGCCCACACATGTGGTATTGCCATACTCAGGAGGAATAGCATAATGTATTTGGGGTGTAATTGGTATGTACATGCTGTGTGTTAGAAATATGAAGGACCTTCAAAAACGTGATAGGTTGTCAGGAATTTATTTGTGTAATTTATGACTCTAGAACACCTGAAGGTGCTCCTTGGATTTTGGGCCTCTCTATGTGGCCAACCTGTGAAAAAGTCTCACACATGTGGTATCGCCATACTCAGGAGGAATAGCAGAATGTATTTTGGGGTGTAATTGGCATGTACATGCTGTGTGTTAGAAATATGAAGGACCTTCAAAAATGTGATAGGTTGTCAGGAATTTATTTGTGTAATTTATGACTCTAGAACACCTGAAGGTGCTCCTTGGATTTTGGGCCTCTCTATGTGGCCAACCTGTGAAAAAGTCTCACACATGTGGTATTGCCATACTCAGGAGGAATAGCAGAATGTATTTTGGGGTGTAATTGGTATGTACATGCTGTGTGTTAGAAGTATGAAGGACCTTCAAAAATGTGATAGGTTGTCAGGAATTTATTTGTGTAATTTAAGACCCTAGAACACCTGAAGGTGCTCCTTTGATTTTGGGCCTCTCTATGTGGCCAACCTGTGAAAAAGTCTCACACATGTGGTATTGCCATACTCAGGAGGAATAGCAGAATGTTTTGGGGTGTTGTTGCAAGTATGCATATGCCGTGTGTGAGAAATAACCTGTTACTATCACAATTTTGTGTAAAAAAAATGTATTTCCTAATTTTCACAAAAATTGTGGGAAAAAATGACAACTTCAAAAAACTCACCATGCCTCTTACTAAATAACTTGGACGGTCCTTCCTAAAAGGGGTAATTTAGGGGGGTATTTGTACTGTCAGTATATCAGGATTGATCAATTTTCAATGATCCGTAGCATAGTTTGCAAACTCTATAACTTTCGCACAGACTAAATAATATACACTAATTTGGGTTCGTTTTACCAAAGAAATTTAGCAGTATAAATTTTGGCCTAAATTTATGAAGAAAAATTACTTATTTGCAACATTTTATAATATTTTTTTTACAATTTCACTTTTTTTTCACTTATATCGCTTATGTGCTGACTCCACTTAATCCTGTAGTGACAGGGGCTCTTTAACCACAGAGGTGTGAAGGGTTTTGCGAAGAAGGTATGGGCAGGGCCGTCTTAATAGCATCATGGGCCCCTGGGCAAAGTAATGCTCTGGGGCCCCCGACAATGATGACAGTGCAGGTAAACAGACATCAAGTAGGTAGGATGCAGACTGCCTCCCCTGTGTATCTATCACTCTCAGTGCCATCACGGGCCCCCCAAATTTCGGGACAGCGTGGGCTCAAGGACCAGCTGCTTTGGGGAAAGTGCAGGGGCCCCTCATGCAGCTGGGGCCCCTGGGCAGTTCCCAGGTGTGCCCTCTCATTAAGACAGTCCTGGGTATGGGGGTTCCTGATCTAGTAAAGTCTCCCTCTTTTTGCAATAGTTGAAGATGTTCTATGGTCACAGCGTACATTTCATTTCATAACATCGGCCTTCTCATAACAATAGGAAAAGAAAATTCGACAAATTCGTTTAACAATTTTTTTTTTTGAAAATTTGATAGTTTGAAAATCCAAAAAATACCCAAATTTGGAAATTAAAAAAATTTGGAAGTTCGAAAATCCCAAAATTCTAAAATTCTATACATGAATCTATCCATTGCATATAGGGGGGCGGAGTGGAGAGAGGGGGCAGCGCCAGGGCGCCCCTATTGGACGGGGCCACAACTGGTCCGCCCTTATATCAGATTACCCCTTATATCAGTGTTCCCCCTTATATCAGACTCTCCCTTACATCGGAGTCCCCCCTTATATAAGATTCACCCTTTACATCAGAGTCCCCCTTATATCAGATTCCCCCTTTATATCAGATTCCCCCTTTACATCAGAGTCTCCCTTTACATCAGATTCTCCCTTACATCAGAGTCCACCTTTATATCAGATTACCCCTTAGATCAGACTCTCCCTTACATCAGTGTCCCCATCAGAGTCCCCCATTACATCAGTGTCCCCATCAGAGTCCTCCCTTACATCAGTGTCCCCACCAGAGTCCCCCTTACATCAGTGTCCCCATTACATCAGTGTCCCCATCAGAGTCCTCCCTACATTAATGTCCCCATCAGAGTCCTCCCTTACATCAGTGTCTCCATCAGAGTCCTCCCTTACATTGGTGTCCCCATAAAAGTCCTCCCTACATCAATGTCCCCATCAGAGTCCTCCCTACATTAATGTCCCCATCAGAGTCCTCTCTTACATCAGTGTGCCCATCAGAGTCCTCCCTTACATCAGTGTCCCCATTAGAGTCCTCCCTTACATCGGTGTCCCCATCAGAGTACCCCCGTACATCAATGTCCCCATCAGAGTCCTCCCTACATCAGTGTCCCCACCAGACTCCTCCCTTACATCAGTGTCCCCATCAGAGTCCCTCCTTACATCAGAGTCCCCCTTACATCAGTGTCCCCATCAGAGTCCCCGCTTACATCAGTGTCCCCATCAGGTTCCCCCCTTACATCAGTGACCCCATCAGAGTCCTCCCTACATCAGTGTCCCCATCAGAGTCCCCCTTACATCAGTGTCCCCATCAGAGTTCCCCCCCCTTACATCAATGTCCCCATCAGAGTTCCCCCCCTTACATCAGTGGCCCCAATCAGAGACCTCTCTTACATCAGTGTTCCCATCAGAGTCCTCCCTTACATCAGTGTCCCCATCAGAGTCCTCCCTATATCAGTGTCCCCATCAGAGTTCCCCCCCTTACATTAGTGTCCCCATCAGAGTCCTCCCTTACATCAGTTTCCCCATCAGAGACCTCTCTTACATCAGTGTCACCATCAGAGTCCTACCTTACATCAGTGTCCTGATCAGAGTCCTCCCTTATATCAGTGTCCCCATCAGAGTCCTCCCTATATCAGTGTCCCCATCAGAATTCTCCCTTACATCGGTGTGCCCATCAGAGTTCCCCCTTACATCAGTGTCCCCATCAGAGTCCCCCTTTACATCAGTGTCCCCATCAGAGTCCCCCCTTACATCAGTGTCCCCATCAGAGTCCCCCTTTACATCAGTGTCCCCATCAGAGTCCCCCCATCAGAGTCCCCATAAAAAAACAGGGTTCTGGTTTTCAGGGGGGGATGTTTAGGAATCACTCCGGCGTCATATATTCTCAGGCCGGGAATATTCTCCATTGAAGCCAGATGTGGAATGGTGACATAAGTCAGGACACCGCGGTGTCTGAACCTCGGCAGATGCTTTGGCCATCATGGTGCCAAGATGATGAAAGACGAGCAGGTAGCGCGAATATCCGCCGCCGTCTGAGTTTCCTCATCTCTGCGGATGATCTGACTCGGGAGGGCGGGCAGTGAAGGGGCTGAGATTCTTTTTCTTGATGACCTTATGATGAAATGATGAATGTCCTCTCACTGCCCACTGATGTGTCGTCCTCCTCCTCCGTACTCCTCCTCCCGGAGTCTGGTCCTCCCACTTCCTCCGCCGTCTGCTATGAAACTCCAAAGTTTTGGGAGCCAGGGAATCACGGAGACTGAAGTGGGAAAGTGGCAGCTGCTCCTCCGGCTACCGGTCTGGCAGAGGGATCAGAGTCTGGAGTATGGACCACTGGAGAGGACTTCTGGCCACCTGGGTGGTGTGCCTTCTCCTAGGTGAGCTGATAGAAAGGACACATCGTCTCCTGCTCCGGGGACCGCAACCCAATTGGTCAGAACCACCACCGGCTCTGCCTTTAGAATCTCACTAGGCGTCAGGGTTCTCCTCCGGGCAGCGTAGCGGTTAGCGCCTCTGACTTGCAGCACTGGGGTTCTGGGTTCAAATCCTGGCCAGGACGCCATCTGCATGGAGTTTGCATTGTGAGATTAGACTGTAAGGGCAATGACTGATATATATATAGTACAGTGCTGGTGCTCTACAAGTTCAGCACTTAGTGACTTAGTGGTTAGCACCGAGGTCCCTGGTTCAAATCCTGCCCAGGACACCATCTGCATGGAGTTTGCATTGTGAGATAAGACTGCAAGCTCCTTAAGATCAACGGCTGATGAGAATCTATAGTGAAGTGCTGGTGCTCTACAAGTTCAGCACAGTGACGTAGTGGTTAGCACTGCTGCCCTGCAGCACTGGGGGGTCCTCGGTTCAAGTCCTGCCCAGGACACCATCTGCATGGAGTTTGCACTCTAAGATTAGACTGCAAGGGCAATGACTGATGTGAATATATATAGTACAGTGCCGCATCATTTGCTGGGGCTCTATAAATTCAGTGGCTTAGTAGTTAGTACTACTGCCCTGCAGCACCGAGGTTCCCGGTTCAAATCCCGACCAGGACACCACCTGCATGGAGTTTGCATTGTGAGATTAGACTGTAACCCTCCTTAAGGGCAAAGACTGATGAGAATATATAGTACAGTGCTGGTGCTCTACAAGTTCAGCACAGTGACTTAGTGGTTAGCACTGCAGTCCCTGGTTCAAATCCTGGCCAGGACACCATCTGCATGGAGTTTGCATTGTGAGATTAGACTGTAAACCTCCTTAAGGGCAATGACTGGTGTGAATATACAGTACAGTGCGGCATAATTTGCTTGAGCTCTGTAAATTCAGTGGCTTAGTAATGCTGCCCTTCAGCACCGAGGTCCCCGGGTTCAAATCCCAACCAGGACACCATCTGCATGGAGTTTGCTTGACCTCCCTAGGCTTCTTATACAGGACGTGATGTGTATGTAAAGTGTCATATATGTTGCCAGTGTGATATTAATACAGCTTAGTGATTAGCACTGGGGGTCCTCGGTTCAAATCCTGACCAGGATGCCATCTGCATGGAGTTTGCATGATCTCCCTGTACGTCTCAATTGGAAGGGCAGGGAGGGATGTGTAAAAGAAACTACTGCAAATGTTGGATGGTGATATAAATACAGCTCAGTGGTTAACACTACTGCCTCGCAGCACCGGGGGTCCTCGGTTCAAATGCTAACCAGGACAATCACTGCATGGAGTTTGCATTGTAAGATTAGACTGTAAGGTCTTCAAGGGCAGGGGCTGATGTGAATATATGGTAAAGTGCTGCATAATTTGCTGGTGGCTTAGTGGTTAGTACTACTGCCTTGCAGCACTGGGGGTCCCCGGTTCTTATCCTGGCCAGGACGCCACCTGCATGGAGTTTGCATGATCTCCCCGTGCTTCTTGGATACTAGGACAGGAAGCGATGTGTATATAAAGTGCTGCAAATGTTGCCCGGTGTGATATTAATACAGCTTAGTGGTTAGCACTGGGGGTCCTCGGTTCAAATCCTGACCAGCACACCATCTGCATGGAGTTTGCATTGTGAGATTAGACTGTAAACCTCCTTAATGGCAATGACTGATGTGAATATATAGTACAGTGCTGAGTAATTTGCTGGGGCTCTGTAAATTCAGTGGCTTAGTTGTTAGAAATTCTGCCCTTCAGCACTGAGGTCCCCGGGTTCAAATCCCGACCAGGACACCATCTGCATGGAGTTTGCATGATCTCCCTGTGCTTCTTAGATAGGAAGTAATGTGTATGTAAAATGTCATATATGTTGCCAGTGTGATATAAAGACAGCTTAGTGGTTAGCACTGAGGTCCCTGGCTCAAATCCTGACCAGGACACCATCTGCATGGAGTTTGCATTGTAAGATTAGACAGCAAGCCCCTTAAGGGCAGGGACTGATGTGAATATATGGTAAAGTGCTGCACAAATGGATGGTGCTCAATACATATGGCTTAGTGGTTAGCACCGCTGTCTTGCAGCATTTGGGGGTCCCCGGTTCAAATCCTGACAAGGACATTGACTGCATGGAGTTTGCATGATCTCCCTGTGCTTCTTATATAGGAAGTGATGTGTATGTAAAGTATCATATACGTTGCCGGTGTGATATAAAGACAGCTTAGTGGTAAACCCTGGCCAGGACACCATCTGCATGGTGTCCTGGTTGGGATTTGAACCCGGGATGCATGGAGTTTGCACTCTGAAATTAGACTGTAAACTCTGTAGGGGGTGGGGCAGGGACTGATGTGAATATATATATATATAGTAAAGTTCTGCATTGATTGCCTTGCTTGAAAATTTCAACAGGGACCCCCCCAGTGCTGTACTAACCACTAAGATCTATGTATATCATACTGGCAACATATGCAGTACTTTTAACCGAGGATTTTAACCGAGGGCCCCCCAGTGCTGCAGGGCAGTAGTACTAACCACTAAGCCACTGAATTTTTAAAGCATCTTTGGAGTATAGGAGAAATCCATAGAGAACATGCAAACTCCATGCAGATGGTGTCCTGGCCAGGATTTGAACCAAGGACCCCCTCCATGGATTTTTTCTACACTCCAAAGATGCTTTAAAAATTCAGTGGCTTAGTGGTTAGTACTACTGCCCTGCAGCACTGGGGGGCCCTCGGTTAAAATCCTGTCCAGGACACCATCTGCATGGAGTTTGCATGATCTCCCTGTGCTTCTCAATTGGAAGGGCAGGGAGTGATGTGTATAGAAAGTACTGCATATGCTGCCAGTATGATATAAATACATCTTAGTGGTTAGTGCAGCACTGGGGGGGGGGGTCCCTGTTGCAAATCCTGACCAAGACATTATCTGCATGGAGTTTGCATGAATCCCTGTGCTACTTAGCTTTTGGCAGCAGGGAATGATGTGTATGTAAAGTCCTGCATATGTTGCAGGGTGATATAAATACAGCTCAGTGGGTCCTCAGTTCAAATCCTGACCAGGACAATCACTGCATGGAGTTTGCATTGTAAGACTAGGCTGTAAG
Source organism: Rana temporaria (assembly GCF_905171775.1). Lineage (NCBI taxonomy): Eukaryota > Metazoa > Chordata > Amphibia > Anura > Ranidae > Rana > Rana temporaria. Next base: position 9,882,132 of record NC_053491.1, read on the forward strand.
CTCTTTAAGGGCCGGGGCTGATATATGGAAAAGTGCTGCATAATGTGCTGGTTCTATACCAATTCAGCTGAGTGGTTAGTACTACTGCCTTGCAGCACTGGGGGTCCCTGGTTCTTATCCTGGCCAGGACACCACCTGCATGGAGTTTGCATGATCACCCCGTGTGCTTCGTAGATTGTGAGGACAGGAAGCGATGTGTATATAAAGTGCTGCAAATGTTGCCGGTGTGATATTAAGACAGCTTAGTGGTTGGCACTGGGGGGTCCTGGGTTCAAATCCTGACCAGGACACCATCTGCATGGAGTTTGCATTGTGAGACTGTAAGCTCCTTAACCACTTAAGACCCGGACCTTTAGGCAGCTAAAGGACCCGGCCCCTTTTTGCGAATTCGGCACTGCGTCGCTTTAACAGACAATTGCGCGGCCGTGCGACGTGTCTCCCAAACAAAATTGGCGTCCTTTTTCCCCACAAATAGAGCTTTCTTTTGGTGGTATTTGATCACCTCTGCGGTTTTTATTTTTTGCGCTAAAAATAGAGCGAAAATTTTGAAAAAAATGCAATATTTTTTACTTTTTGCTATAACAAATATCCCCCAAAAACATATATAAAATTCATTTTTTTTCCTCAGTTTAGTCCGATACGTATTCTTCTACCTATTTTTGGTAAAAAAAATCGCAATAAGCGTTTATCGGTTGGTTTGCGCAAAATTTATAGTGTTTACAAAATAGGGGATAGTATTATTGGAATTTTTATTCATTTTTTTTTTTTTACTAGTAATGTCAGCGATCAACGATTTTTATCGTGACTGCGACATTGTGGCGGACACTTCGGACAATTTTGATGCCATTTTGGGACCATTGTCATTTATACAGCGATCGGTGCTATAAAAATGCACTGTTACTGTGAAAATTACACTGGCAGTGAAGGGGTTAACCACTAGGGGGCGCTGAAGGGGTTAAGTGTGACCCTATGTGTTTCTAACTGTAGGGGGGCGAGGCTGGACGTGTGATGTCATTGATCGTGTTTCCCTATATCAGGGAACACACGATCGATGACGGCGCCACAGTGAAGAACGGGGAAGGTGTGTTTACACTCACCTCTCCCCGTTCTTCAGCTCTGTGACCCGATGGCGGGACACCGGCGGCGATCGGGTCCCGCGGGTGCGGTCACGGAGTACCCGACCGTGTCGCGAGCCTACCGGCGTGCGCGCGCGACCCACGGCTTTGCATATTAGTGGACGTACCTGTACGCCAATATGCGCAGCCGTGCCATTCTGCCGACGTACATCGGCGTGCAGCGGTCGGCAAGTGGTTAATACAGCATAGCGGTTAGCACCGGGGTCCTCGGTTCAAATCCTGACCAGGTCACCATCTGCATGGAGTTTGCACAATTCTTAGATTGTAAGGGGCAGGGAGGGACGTGTATGTAAAGTTCTGCATATGTTGCCAGTTTGATATATTTCTTTTCCAAAAAAATGCGTTTGAAATATTGCTGCGGGAATACCGTGTGACATAAAAAGTTGCAACGACCACCATTTTATTCTCTAGGGTCTCTGCTTAAAAAAACATATACAGTGGAACTTCGGATTGCGAGTAACGCGGTTAACGAGCGTTTCGCAATACGAGCTGTTTTTTTTTTTTTTTTTTAAATCCTGACTCAGTTCGCGAGCGTTGTCTCGCAAAACGAGCAGGATTCGAGCCTCTGCGTTGTGCAGTACCGCATTTGGCCAGAGGTGCGGGGGGGGGGGAGGGCTGGAGCGGATCGGAAATACTCAGAAACACTCGGAAATACTCCATTCCCGAGTGTTTCCGAGTCTTTTCAAGGGTTTCTGAATGCAGCCAAACGGTCTTTCCAAGTCTCTCTGGCGCCCCCCACCTCTGGCCACATACGGTATTGCATGCCGTAGAAGTCAATGCGGAACGAATCATCTTCGTATCCATTAACTTCTATGGGGAAACTCGCTTTGATATGCGAGTGCTTTGGATTACAATCCTTCTCCTGGAACGGGATTATGCTCGCAATCCGAGGTTCCACTGTATCACAAGAAACAGGACGTGGGCTGTACAGCGGAACCTCGGATTGCGAGCATAATCCGTTCCAGGAAAATGCTGGTATGCCAAAACACTTGCATATCAAAGCGAGTTTCCTCATAGAAGTCAATGGAAACGAAAATAATTTGTTCCGCATTGACTTCAATGGCATGCAATACCGCATGTGGCCAGAAGTGGGGGGCACCAGAGAGTCTCGGAAACGCACGGAAAGGCCCAAGGACAGCTCTCCTGGCCTCGGCAAACCTTGGAAAGGCTCAGGAACAGAGTATTTACGAGTCTTTCCGAACGGCTCCGATCGGCGCTGTTCAGCTCTGGCGCACCTCAGGCCAAACGCGGTACTGCACACCGCTTTGGCTTGAATCCTGCTCGTTTTGTAAAACAACACTCGCAAACCAAGTTAGGATTTTTTTAAATACAGCGCTCTCGTATTGCGAAACGCTCGTTAACCGCGTTACTCGCAATCCGAGGTTCCGCTGTATAAGGGATTTACTGCCAGAAAAAAATATATTTACTATCCAAAGTTAAAACAACAACAAGGGCAGAAGATTTAATAGACGGAAAGATGAAAAATGACTGAAGGTCTGCTTTAAGAGGGCTGAGCTGGAAGGGAGCATTTGTCTTTTAGAGACACGCCCCCTTTTCTATGACTCTGCAGGGTGAGGCGGGCCTCCACTGCAGAATTTTTATTGGGCAGCTTAGGCCAATGGTGCTTTCCCATTGGTCCAAGGCTCCAAGCTGTCCATTGAGCTCAGTGCCTCCGACAAGAAGTGAGGGGCGCCATTGTGATCTCATCCTCTCAGTCTGCTGCAAACACAGGGCCAGATCCACAAACGAATTACGCCGGCGTATCTATTGATACGCCGCGTAATTTCAAAGTTCCCACGTCGTATCTTTGTTTTGTATCCACAAAACAAGATACGACTGAATCTGGGCTCCATCCGACAGGCGTACGTCTTAGTACGCCGTCGGAACGTAGGTGTATATTTACGCTGGCCGCTAGGTGGCGTTTCCGTCGAATTCCGCGTCGAGTATGCAAATTAGCTAGATACGGCGATCCACGAACGTACGTCCGGCCGGCGCATTTTTTTTACGTCGTTTTCGTTCGCCTTTTTTCCGCGTATAGTTACCTCTGCTATATGAGGCGTATCCTATGTTAAGTATGGCCGTCGTTCCCGCGTCAAATTTTGAAAATGTTACGTCGTTTGCGTAAGTCGTTCGCGAATAGGGCTTTGCGTAGAATGACGTCACCGTCGCAAGCATTGGCTTGTTCCGGTTTAATTTCGAGCATGCGCACTGGGATACCCCCACGGACGGCGCATGCGCAGTTGAAAAAAAAACGCCATTTACGTCGGGTCAAGACGTATTTACATAAAACACGCCCCCATCACATCCATTTGAACTGCCCCCCCTAATGCCGCCAAAGTTACACTACGCCGCCGTAACTTACGGCGCAAATTCTTTGAGGATACAAAAAAAAAGCTGTAAGTTACGGCGGCGTAGTGTATCAGAGATACGCTACGCCCGACGGAAATATGCGCCAGGGTACGTGGATCTGGCCCAGAGTGTGTCAGTTTGTATTTAAACTGGCCGCTCTGTATGTAGCTTCTGACGGGCTGCGCAAGGAGACCCGTATCTCCGGAACCATAGGTCGTAAGAGCCCCAAATTTTGGCCAGTTGTGGGGTAGGACTTCATACCCCTTTGGGTCTCTGTGATCCCAGGTCGCCAAGTTACGACCCAGGAAGCTTGTTTTTTTTTTTTGTATGTTCATGGCAGGTGAGGCTCTGCCTCTTCTGCCTCCCCTGACTGACTGGACTTTAGAATGTAAGCGTTTCATGGGCAGGGAGTGATGTGAATGTAAAGCAGTGTCTACATTTCTGATCCTATATAAATGCAGCACAGTGATTAGCCCTTCCACCTTGCAGCACTGGGGTACTGGCGCCATCTGCATGGAGTTTGCATTTTCTCCCTGTTATTGTACAGTATATAATGTGCTGTGTAAATTGGGGGTACTATGTAAATGCAACACAGTGGCTTAGTGGTTCGCACTACTACTCTGCAGCACTGGGGTCCTTGGTTCAAATCTTGTCTAGGACACCCTTTGCGTGTTCCCATATAAGTTTCTTCTACATTCCAAAGACTTGTTAGTCGGTTGATTGGCCCCAGGACCAGTGTACATTGTGAGCCAGGGGCCACAGATTAAGAGCAATGAGTGATGTAAGGTGCTGTGTATATTGATGGTGATAGATCAATACAGCTCAGTAGCGCTTCTGCTTTGCAGCACCAGGTCCTGGGTTCAAATCCCACCCGGGGCACCATCTGCATGGAGTTTCTTAGGTGGATTCAGAGAGACTTAGGCTGGCGTATCAGTAGATACGCCAGCCTAAGTCTGAATTTGCGCCGGCGCTAATTTAAGCGTATTCTGGTAACCAGATACGCTTAAATTAGGCTAAGATACGAGCGGCGTAAGTGTCTTACACCGTCGTATCCTAAAGTGTAATTTTTAGGCTGGCCGCTAGGTGGCGCTTCCATTGCGGTCGGCGTAGAATATGTAAATCACTAGATACGCCTATTCACGAACGTACGCCCGGCCGACGCAGTACAGATACGCCGTTTACGTAACGCATTATCAGGCCTAAAGTTATTCCATCAAATAGCTGGAATAGTAATGTTAAGTATGGCCGCCGTTTCCGCGTCAAAATTTTACGTTGTATGCGTAAGTCGTCCGTGAATAGGGATTTACGTCATTTACGTCCACGTCGAAACCAATAGGACCGTGCGGCGTACTTTGCCGCAATGCACACTGGGATATGTACACGGACGGCGCATGTGCCGTTCGTAAAATACGTCAATCACGTCAGGTCAAGCCCATTAACATAAAACACGCCCCCTTAGCCGAATTTGAATTAGGCGCCCTTACGCCCGCCCGATTTACGCTACGCCGCCGTAAATTAGCAGGCAAGTACTTTGTGAATCATGTACTTGCCTCGCTAACTTACGGCGGCGTAGTGTAAATGCCATACGCTACGCCGCCGCAACTATGCGCCCGCCATCCTGAATCCAGCTATCTATGTTCTCCCTTTGCTTGCATGGGTTTCTCCCACACTCCAGAGACATGCTGGTAGGTTCATCAGCCCCGTTATAAACTGACCCCGCTATACATGTGCGAGATAAAAATCTGATTCTTAAGTGCAAGGAATGAGAGGAAAGGCTAAATTGTTGAGGTTTTGTCACTACAGCACGGTGGCGTAATGGTCGGCACTTCTACCCTGCAGCGCAGGGGTCCCTGGTTCAAATCCCAACCAGGATGCTCCCTGCATGGAGTTTGCATGTGCTTACATGGGTTTCCTCCTACGCTATAAAGATATGCTGGTAGGTTAGGTGGATCCTTGGGGGCGGGGCTGATGTGTATGTACAGAATATATAAAGCACTGTGTAAGTTGTTGGTGCAATATAAATATCTGTAATACATGAATCATGCTGATGCTATGTGTCACAGCTCACATAGACATAGAGGGGCAGATCCACAAAAGAATTACGCCGGCGTATCTATTGATATGCCACGTAATTTAAAATTTCCCGCGTCGTATCTTTGTTTTGGTATCCACAAAACAGGATACGACGGCATCTCGGCTAGATCCGACAGGCGTATGTCTTAGTACGCCGTCGGATCTAAGCTGCAATTTTTCGGCGGCCGCTAGGTGGCGTTTCCGTCGAATTCCGCGTCGAGTATGCAAATTAGCTAGTTACGGCGATCCACGAACGTCCGTCCGGCGCATTATGTTTACGTCGTTTGCGTTCGGCTTTTTCCGGCGTATAGTTAAACCTGCTATATGGTGGCGTACTCAATGTTAAGTATGGCCGGCGTTCCCGCGTACAATTTTGAAATTTTGACGTCGTTTGCGTAAGTCGTTCGCGAATAGGGATTTGCGTAGAATGACGTCACCGTTGTGAGCTTTGGCTTGTTCCAGGTTAATTTCGAGCATGCGCACTGGGATACCCCCACGGACGGCGCATGCGCAGTTAAAAAAAACGTTGTTTACGTCGGGTCAGGACGTATTTACATAAAACACGCCCCCATTACATCCATTTGAATCCCGCGCCCTTACGCCGCCAAAGATACATTACGCCGCCGTAACTTACGGCGCAAATTCTTTGAGGATTCGAAAAAAAAAATAAGTTGCGGCGGCGTAGTGTATCTTAGATACGCTGCGCCCAGCGTATTAATGCGCCGAGGTACGTGAATCTACCCCCAAATGCTTACTAGTCCAGTGGTGTGCTCCTTCCAGCTCTACATGTAATATATATAAAAAAAAATTAAACGTCCAATTGTGTAATAGGGTTGAGGAGGAGTCAGATGAGGAAGAGAGAGTCTAATTTTCTGTTAAGGTCCACTTTAAAGATGTTTGAATAAATTATTATTAATAATTATTATTATTATTATTATTATTTTATATTTTTTTTATATTAGTATTTTTTTTATTTATAAACATATTTATTTTATTAGTATTATTGTTTTATTTATTATTATTATTATTATTATTATTATTATATTATTTTATTCATCCATCTAATAATAATGATATTAATAATAGTAATACAATAATTATAATAATAATAATAATAATAATAATAATAATAATAATAATAATAAAATAAAAATTGTATTATTATTATTAGTATTATTAGTATTATATTTTATATTAGGTTTATTTAATTATTTATAAATATATTTATTTATTTTGTTTGTATTATTGATTTATTTTTAATATTATTTGGTAATTTTATTATATTATTATTATTATTATTATTATTATTATTTCATATAATAATAATATTAATAATAATAATACAATAATAATTATAATAATAACATGATATTATATAATAATAATAATAATATCATATTTATAATAATAACATAATATAAAAATAACATATTATAATATTATGTTATTAATATAACTATTATATAAAACAAATAAATATATTGATAAATAAATAAGATAATACTAATATAAAAAAATATATAATATAAAATAATAATATTTATAATACAATAATATAATAAAATATTAATTAAAAAAAACAATAATACTAATAAAATAAATGAATGCATTCATAAATAAATAAAATTATAGTAATATAAAAAAGAATACTATATAATAATAATAATAATAATAATAATAATAATAATAATAATAATACAATAATTATAATAATAATAACAACAACATAATATTATTGTTATTATAATTAATATTATTATATAGTATTCCTTTTTTTTTATAGTACTATCATTTTATTTATTTATAAATGCATTAATTTATTTCAATTAGTATTATTGTTTTTTTTATGAATATTTTATTATATTATTGTATTATTATTATTATTATTATTTTATATTATATATATTTTTATATTAGTATTATCTTATTTATTTATAAGTATATTTGTTTATTTTATCAGTTTTATTGTTTTATTTTTATTATGATTTAGTTATATTCATATAATGATTATAATAATAATAATAATAATAATAATAATAATAATAATAATAATAATAATAATAATAAAATACAATACTTATAATAATAAAATATTATAATTATTTTATAGTACAGTATTATTTTTTATATTAGTATTATTTTATTTATTTATAAATATATTTATTTGTTTTATTTATATTATTATTATTTTACTTATTTATAAATATATTTATTTATTTAATTTATATTATTATTTATTATTATTATTATTATTGTTATTATTATTGTTATTATTAGTATTTATTAAATAAAATATAAATATTATTATTATTTTTTAAAGAATTATCATTTTATTATTATCGCTATTATTATTATTATTGTTATTACATTTATTATTACAGTCATTTATATATGAGTATGTGTATAACCTTGCAGTAAATGATTATACATTTTAGCATACTGAAGAAAAGAATCCCTTTAAAAAAAAAAAAAAAAGATGGGCCCATGACTTCCATTCCCTTAAAGGAACCATATTCTAAAAAAAAAAAAATGCGTTTTACATGCGTTGCATTTTTTTTAAAGGAATATACTTTATTTGAAGCATTAGCAGTGCTGCTGCGTTTTATACACTTTTGCTCACGTTGCGCTGTAGCTCCGGCTTCGCTTTTTATTTTTTTTGCGCTGGGCAAACACAACGCACTGATGTGAACTTCATTCATAGGGATCCCAGGGGCGGACTGACAACTCATAGGGCCCCCGGGCAATGGGAGGTTATGGGGCCCCCGGGCAATGGGAGATTATGGGGCCCCCGGGCAATGGGAGATTATGGGGCCCCCGGGCAATGGGAGATTATGGGGCCCCCGGGCAATAGGAGATTATGGGGCCCCCGGGCAATGGGAGATTATGGGGCCCCCGGGCAATAGGAGATTACGGGGCTCCGGGCAATAGATTATGGGGCCACATAGTATATACACACACAGTATACACACACTGACACAGAATATACACACACACACACAGTATACACACACAGTATACATACACAGTATACACACACACAGACAGTATACACACACAGTATACACACACACACACACACACACACACACACTATACATACACAGTATACACACACAATATACACACACACACAGTATACACACACAGTATACACACACTGACACAGAATATACACACACACACAGTATACACACACACAGACAGTATACACACACAATATACACACACACACTATACATACACAGTATACACACACAGTATACACACACACACAGTATACACACACAGTATACACACACAGTATACACACACACACACACACACACACTATACATACACAGTATACACACACAGTATACACACACACACAGTATACACACACACACACAGTATACACACACAGTATACACACACACACACACACACAGTATACACACACTGACACAGAATATACACACACACACAGTATACACACACAGTATACATACACAGTATACACACACACAGACAGTATACACACACAGTATACACACACACACACACACACACACTATACATACACAGTATACACACACAGTATACACACACACACAGTATACACACACAGTATACACACACACACACACACACACACACACACACACATACAGTACAGTATACATACACAGTATATACACACACACACATTATACACACACAGTATACACACACAGTATACATACACAGTATACACACACACACACAGTATACATACACAGTATACACACACACACAGTATACATACACAGTATACACACACAGTATACACACACAGTATACACACACAGTATACATACACACAGTATACACATAGTATACACACACAGTATACATACACACACACACACACACAGTATACATACACAGTATACACACACACACACACACACAGTATACATACACAGTATACACACACAGTATACATACACAGTATACACACACACACACACACACACACAGTATACATACACAGTATACATACACAGTATATACACACACAGTATACACACACACACACACACACACACAGTATACACACACAGTATACACACACAGTATACACACACAGTATACACACACAGTATATACACACACACAGTATACACACACACAATATACACACACAATATACACACACACACTGAAAAGGTACTGGAGAGGCGGGGCAGCTATAATGGGATTTTTACATACTGTCCCTGGTTTTACTGAGGCTGGCAAGCGCCCTCGGGCAGTGCCCAAGTTCCCAAATGGTCAGTCTGCCCCTAAGGGATCCATTTTTTTTTTTATTGTCCCGTATTGGCAGTGCGTTCACAAACGCACCCCCCCCCCCCGGCGCACGTTATGTGAATGACCCCCGAATCCACGCACAGACCTCTCCGCACACCAGCAGACGTAGCATGCGATGGATCTGGCTGTGTCTGTAATTCGGAGGACTCTCCCCTCCCCCCCCCCCTCTACAGCAGGACTGACCCGACTGCCGCACATCTGGCAGTAACTGGAAACAAAATCTCCCCGTCAGCCCAAAATCCCCGAGCCCAGCAGAAATCCTGGAGAGCGGGGGGCCCGGGAGATGAAAGGCAGGGACGTGGACAGAGGGGGGGGGGGGCAGGGGGCAAGGGGGGGCAGGGGGTGCGGGGATTGGCATGGTTTGAAGATGCCGCACGATTCGGGGAGCTCGGGACCGTAAGGAGGCAGCGGAGGTCAGGTTGGAAATTTTAGGAACGTGTCCCAGAGCCAGAGGCGGACTGCGGACACTGTCACTGGGGGGGGGGGGGGGGAATGGGGGCTATGCTGGGGGGGGGGGGGGGTTGTGTGTCCCGCACATCTGTGGATGCAGAAAAAAGAACAACGTTACGAGAAGATGGAGCGGGATCCTTAATAATTCCATTTTCCATGACTGTATGCGGCACTTCCACAGACCAGGCAACAATGTAACACATGAGGTCATGGAAGGAGTTGCAATGTGTCATATACACCTCTAGGTGGAGCTATGTCACGCCTTTCTGATGATTTCTATATACAGCGGAGGGGCGAGGAACGAGTATATAGATCGGGGGTCTCCTCACTTTAAAAACAAAGGGCCAGTTTATTGTCCTTCAGACTTTAGGGGGGCCGGACTGTGGCCAATTGAAGTAGCAAATAACCAGAGTCAGAGAAAGTAACAATGTCTCAGGATTGGTGATCAGTAGGTGGAGGAATAGTGCCCCATCATTGGTGTCGCTGGAAGGAATCAGGTTCCATCATTGGTGTCAGTGGGAGGAATAGTGCCCCATCACTGGTGTCACTAGTAGGAATGGTGCCCCATCATTGGTGTCACTGGAAGGAATCAGGTTCCATCATTGGTGTCAGTGGGAGGAATAGTGCCCCATCACTGGTGTCACTAGTAGGAATGGTGCCCCATCATTGGTGTCACTGGAAGGAATCGGGTTCCATCATTGGTGGAAGTGAGAGGATTAGTGTCCCATTATTGGTGTCATTGGAAGGAATAGTGCCCCATCATTGGTGTCAGTGGGAGGAATAGTGCCCCATCATTGGGGTCACTGGGAGGAATTGAGCCCCATCACTGGTGTCACTGGTAGGAATGGTGCCCCATCACTGGTGTCAGTGGAAGGAATAGAGTTCCATCATTGGTGTCAGTGCGAGGAAAAATGCCCCATTATTGGTTTCAGTGAAAGGAATGATCCCCATAATTGGTGTCAATGGGAGTAATAGTGCTCCATTATTGGTATCAGTGGGAGGAATAGTGCCCCATCATTGGCGTCGGTGGAGGAATAGTGCCCCATCATTGGTGTCAGTGGGATCAATTGTGCCCCATCATTTGTGTCAGTGGGATCAATAGTGCCCCATTATTGGTTTCAGTTGAAAGAATGAGCCCCATCATTGGTGTCAGTGGGAGGAAAAATGCCCCCCCCCCCCATTGGTGTCAGTGGAAGGAATGGTGCCCCATCATTGGTGTCAGTGGGAGGAATAGTGCCCCTAATTGGTATCAGTGGGAGTAAGAGTTCCCCATCATTGGCGTCAGTGGAGGAATAGTACCCCATCATTGGTGTCAGTGGGATCAATGTGCCCCATCATTGGTGGTATTGGTTCCCATCGTTGGTGTCCTTGGGAGGAACCGTGCTCCACCGTTGATGTCACTTGTATGAATTCTGCCCTTCATTGTTGTCAGTGGAAAAAAATTAGCACCCCAAGGGCCACATAAAAGCAAGCAAAGGGCCACATCCGGGCCCCCGGGCCGCAGTTTGGAGAGCACTGCAGCAGGGGAATGTGTGATCCTTGACCATCGCTGTCCACAGGGGCATCCTGGTAGAATGGCAGCGTCTTCCGGTTGCTGAAATATATAATGATAGAGAAGTTATTTGTTACATTAAATGCTCCTGAAATTCTCCGACGATCCGAACAGAACTGAGAGCAACATTTCTGGAAATAAAGGATTTTCTATTTCCAGGAATTCATTCCGGAACCCCCGGGTCTGTTCTGGGAAGGAGGGGAGAGCGAGAATCCTTTAATAACTACTAAATGTTAGAGCCGCGGGATTCCGGATAAAACGAGAATCGCGAATAAAGATCAAGATTGTCGCGGCGTAACGTCATCTTTATGGGCTAATTTTACTGTTTCGGATTTATTTTTTAATTAAAGGGGTTTTCCACCCATTTTGTAAGTTTATTAAAAGTCAGCAGCTACAAAAAGTGTAGCTGCTGGCTTTTAATAAACCGACACTTACCTGATCCACGGCTCCAGCGACGCGCCGGACGGGGCTCCGCTCCTCGCCCCCCCTCGCCGGCCGGCGTCTTCATGCTCAGTGTGGGCACCCGGCCGTGACAGCTTTCGGCTTCACGGCCGGGCACCCACTGCACATGCGCGAGCGGCACTGCGCATGCGCGAGCGGCGCGGCGCCGTCTGATTGGACAGGCGATCGCCGAGGACCTGTCATGTGTCCTGGGCGATCGCCTACAGCAGCCCCTTCCTGTAGGTGATTAAGCTTAATCGCCTAGGCGATTAGGCTTAATCGTCTACCCGGAAGGAGGAAGTGGGACAGGAAGTCCCACTCTTCCTGAAGCCCCCACTCCCCCCCAAAAAAATTACATGCCAAATGTGGCATGTAAGGGGGAGAGGAGTGGGTTAAGAGGAAGTTCCAAATTTGGGTGGAACTCCTCTTTAATTTAAGTGTATTTTTTCCCCCCAAAAAAAATGCGTTTGAAAGACGGCTGCGCAAATTTTCTGTGACATAAAATATTGTGATGACCGCCATTGTATTCTCTAGGTTCTCTACTAAAATATATATATATAATATGTTTGGGGGTTCTAAGTAATTTTATAGCAAAAAAAAAATACTGATTTTAACTTGTAAGCAGCAAGTGTCAGAAAGAGGTTTAGTCTGTAAGTGGTTAAACTGACCTTGTTTACAGACCGAAGTTCATTCCTTTGATCTAAAACAGGGGGTCTCCAGGTTTTCTAAACCAAGGGCCAGTTTACTGTCCTTCAGACTTAAGGAGGGCCGGACTGTGGCCATTGGGGGTAGAAAAGGTCCAAACGTCAGTGGGAGAAAATCATCATTGGTGCCATTGATACGCCGGCGTAATTTCAAAATTCCTGCGTCGTATCTTTGTTTTGAATCCTCAAAACAAGATACGACGGCATCTCGGCTTGATCCGACAGGCGTACGCTTCGGCTTCGTACGCCTTCGGATCTTAGATGCAATTTTTCGGCAGCCGCTAGGTGGCGTTTCCGTCGAAATCCGCGTTGAGTATGCAAATTAGCTATTTCCAAAGATCCACAAACGTACGAGCGGCCGTCGCATTCTTTTACGTCGTCTCTAGTCGGCTTTTTTCGGCGTATAGTTAAAGCTGCTATTTGGTGGCGTACGCAATGTTAAGTATGGCCGTCGTTCCCGCGTATAATTTTAAATTTTTTATTTCGTTTGCGTAAGTCATCCGTGAATCGGGCTGGACGTAATTTACGTCCACGTCAAAACAATGACGTCCTTGCGACGTCATTTAGCGCAATGCACGGCGGGAAATTTAGGGACGGCGCATGCGCAGTTCGTTCGGCGTGGGGACGCGCTTCATTTTAATAACATTCACAGAAAAAGTACGCCGGAGTATCTGTTGATACTCCGGCGTACTTTCAAATTTGCAGCGTGGTATCTTTATTTTGAATTCTCAAACAAAGACGGCATTTGGCTAAGATCCGACAGGTGTACGGCTTCGTACGCCTTCAGATCTTAGGATGCAATACTTCGGCGCCCGCTGGGTGGAGTTTGCGTCGTTTTCCGCGTTGGGTATGCTAATTAGCTGTTTACGGCGATCCACGAAGGTACGCGCGGTCGTCGCATTCTCTTACGTCGTCGCTAGTCGGCTTTTCCCGTCGTAAAGTTGCGAGTGCTATTTCAATGGCTTATATTTAGACCGGCCATGTTAAAGTATAGCCGTCGTTCCCGCGTCCAATTTTTTTTTTTTTGCGTAAGTCGCCCGGGAATAGGAAAGGACGTAACGCACGTCGCCGTTCAAAAAATTACGCCGGTGCAACGTCATTTCGCGCAAAGCACGGCGGCAAATTTCAAAACGGAGCATGCGCAGTACATTCGGCGTGGGAACGCGCCTAATTTAAATGATACACGCCCCATTTGAATTAGGCGGGCTTGCGCCGGACGGCTTTACGCTACGCCGCCGCAAGTTTACAGGCAAGTGCTTTGTAAATCAAGCACTTGCGCTGAAAACTTGCGGCGGTGTAACGTAAATGTAATACGTTACGCCGCCGCAGATGTACTTGAATCTGGCCCTGGGTCACTTACACATAGAAGGGACTGGGAGAGCTGGACAAGGATAATCTAGTGCTCTCCAAAGTAAGCTGTGTTCCACAAGCCCCCCGCCCAAAGTGACTGCCGTCACAGGTTCCTTGCAGCTTCTGGAGCAGTTAAAACCTCCGGGACAGGGGTCTTCAACTCATTCGTTCTTCTCATTTTTATTTTATTTTTTTAATTAATATATGTAAATGGAACGGGCCCGTGGGACCCAGAAGCTCTTAGAAAGTAGGAGATACTCCTGTTTCAGCTTCCCCGATGCCTCTTATGTGAAGATCACCCTGTGTCTCTAATAGGGGCACAGGGTGAATGAGAACCCCACTATGGTCTGCGCTAGTCAGATTTAATGCATTATATATTGTATATATATTGGCCCGGATTCACAAAGCACTTGCGCCAACGTATCTCAAAATACGCCACGTAAGTGCAAATATGCGCCGTTGTATCTGTGCGCCAGACCCACAAACTAAGATACGCCTAAAAATAGGCTTCATCCAGCCGACGTAACTTGCCTACGACGGTGCATTGCCATGAAATGAGATTTGCCATGGAATGAGATGGTCCGCCTCCATCTCATCCTATTGGCTCACTCATGTCACGTGACAAAACATCAGTCACAGCTAGGCTATCATAGGGAGAGGATCTCCTCTCCCTGTGATAGCCCGATAGCACTGTCAGCAGCGTGCCTCCCGCCAGCGCTAAGTACACCCCTCGCCCGCAGCTCTACTCCCCGTCCCCCATTAAGGCTCAGGGAACGGGGCGAGTCTACGCTATTAGCGTAGACCTAGCGTTGGCTACGTTAGTACCGTAACGTAGCCAACGCTAGGTCTACGTTAATAGCGTAGACTCGCCCCAGAATGATGGCAGAGCTGGTGGTCTAATAGCGTAGACTCTAATAGCGTAGACTCGCCCCAGAATGATGGCAGAGCTGGTGGTCTAATAGCGTAGACTCTAATAGCGTAGACTCGCCCCGTTCCCTGAGCCTTAACGGGGGCCTGGGAGTAGAGCTGCGGGCGCGGGGTGTACGTAATCGGGGAGTAGAGCTGCGGGCGCGGGGTGTACTTAGCACTGGCGGGAGGCACGCTGCTGACAGTGCTATCGGGCTATCACAGGGAGAGGAGATCCTCTCTCTTAGAATAGCCTAGCTGTGACTGATGTTTTGTCACGTGACATGAGTGAGCCAATAGGATGAGATGGAGGCGGACCATCTCATTCCATGGCAAATCTCATTTCATGGCAATGCACCGGCGTAGAGTGGTCGCATATTCAGGCTGGACGCATGGTTGCGCTCCCATTGATCAACCATTCAAATATGCAAATGAGGAAAATACGGCGATTCAGGAACGTAAGTGCGCCCGACGCAGGCTACGATTGGTGCGCGTAAGTTGTACGTCTGGCGTAAAGTTAAGCCCCATAAAGTAGGTGTAACCCAGCAGCAGACATGCAAAGGTCTGCACCAAGGAATACAAGCCGGCGTATTTTACGTAGTTTACGTTGGACGTGAGTCTAGCTAGGCGTAGGATACGTTCATGGCGTAGGCAGTGATCCGGCGTATCTTAGGCAGTTGTTCCGACGTGGTTGTGAGCATGCGCAGGGGGATGCTTCCACGGCACGAGGCATGCGCAGTTCGTCAAACGTACTTGTCTGGCGCTCGGACCATCATTTGCATGGGGTCACGCCTCATTTGCATGGGTTTGCATGGGTCAAGCCCACGTCCACCTACGCTGGCCTGCGCCTTCGAAACCTACGCCACGCCGACGCAGCGTGGGGAACACTGGCTTCCTGAATTCCATGCTTGCCTCTCTGCGCTGCGTCGGCGTAGCGCACAGGAGGATGCGCTGCGGCGGCGTAATGTGCGCCTGCTGTCTGTGAATCCGGGCCATCCTGTGTTGGCTGTAGTGTACTATAAAGCTTGCTGTGATGAGGTGGGGTGTGATTGCATTCTATTGTCTCTTGTGGTAATTAAAGCGGGGGTTCACCCGAAAAAAAAATGTAACAGTAGATTGGGCCTAATTACGGGAAGCACAATCGGGTGTTTTGATTAAAATCAATGCCGTACTTACCGTTTTAGAGATAGATGTTCTCCCGCCGCTTCCGGGTATGGACTGCGGGACTGGGCTTTCCTATTTGAGTGACAGCCTTCCGATGGTCGCATCTATCGCGTCACGAGTTGCCGAACGTCGGTGCCGCTCTATACGGCGCCTGCTCACCGACGTTCGGCTACTTTCGGAAACTGGTGATGCGCTGTATGCGATGGTCGGAAGGCTGTCAATCAAATAGGAACGCCCAGTCCCACAGCCCATACCCGGAAGCGGCGGGAGAACATTTATCTCTAAAACAGTAAGTACTGCATTGATTTTAATCAAAACACCCGATTCTGCCTCCAGTAATTAGGCCCAATCTACTGTTAAAAATTAATTTTTTGGGTGAACCTCCACTTTAAGTCTGCTACTGTGATAAATGTGTATTGTAAGTTAACAGACAGCCTAAAGGTCAGGTGTATGAGTCATCAGCTGTAGTTAATTAGCTCATGTAAATGAGGTCAGGACCCGGAGTCGGGATGTCTGTTAAAAGATGTGTATTGGGGCTCATTAGGTAACCATTGTGTGATGTTGTGGGTGGAGTTGGGTCATTGTTCATTTGATTACTGCAGTATCCTAAAGTGTATATAAGAGCTGTATTTCTCAATAAAGGGCTATTCTTGTTGAACCTCAAACAGAGCTGTGTGTCTCATTAATGGGGGAATTCGTATGGGTCGTGTTCGCCGGATTGTGGAGTGTCGGTAGCTGCCTTGTGTTCGGGAATGGAATATCATAAACGGCTTTAACCCCTGTCCATAGGCATGCGCACAGGGTGTGCCAGGTGTGCCCAGGCACACCCTACTCATCCTGTACAGCACAGATTTCCCCTACTGCCCTGCCCCCCTTTCCCCCACAGTGCCGCCGGCTTCCCTCCTCTCCTCTCCAACCGGCTGCTGTTGCAGGCACACACAGGGGGATGTTTTAGGATGAGCGGGGATGGGGTCGGTAAATATGTGATACTAGCCCCTTCCTTTCTGAGTAAACACAGTGAGTAATCGGTAGCATGTGTTTGAGCTTTGGGGTGCACACCCTAATCCAATAGGCTGCGCACACCTATGCCCCTGTCCCATTTGGGGTTCCGTTACAATATATAAAACAGTTTTTTTTCACCCACAAGAATATTTGTAAAATCGATGACATGGTCATTTTACAGAAAAGTTTGGAGACCCCTGCCCTGAAGAGAAGCCTTACAGGATCCATATGTTCCAGGAGATCCGTTTCAGGAGGAATACGAGGTCACAGATACCTTGTAAACCTTTGCTATTTGCTGCAGTAGAATGAGTTATGTTGTCTGACGTCAGGGACTGGCGATGGACCGTTAGGATTTATGGGAGGGTTTATATGGGATTTTAAGAAGCAATCAGAAGAAGCCAAACATGTAATTTATAGGCGGTGATTATATGGAGACATTGGGAAGAATTATTTATTGTTTAATTATTTTCTTCTTTCAGTCTGAGTTATTTTTTTTTTGAGCGGTTACGTAAAGTGGAATTTTAGTCTGAAAACGAAGCCCTGCTAGCGCTGGGTGACTTCATTCTGACCCCTATTTACAGCTATAGCTACGGTATCTCACAAAAGTGAGTACACCCCTCACATTTTTGTAAATTTTTTATTCTAACTTTTCATGTGACAACACTGAAGAAATTACACTTTGTATCTACAATGTTGTGTAGTGAGTGTACAGATTGTAAAAACGGAGTAAATTTGCCGTCCCCTCAAAATAACTCAACACACAGCCATTAATGTCTAAACCGCTGGCAACAAAAGTGAGTCTGCAGCTACACAGCCCCATACACAGCAAACTGCGATGCTCTGTGTGTCCGCACACATTTCTATCAGATATTCAATTTTTTATCAATTTGAGCTCCTGTAGCTCTTCTATTGGATCTTACTACCCAGTCCAGCTTTCCCTCTTCCCACCTCCACCAACGAGCCTTCCCTCCCCACCTCCATCATTGAGCCTTCCCTCCCCACCTCCATCAATAAGCTTTCCCTCTTCCCACCTCCACCAATGAGCCTTCCCTCCTCACCTCCATCAATAAGCCTCCCCTCCCCACCTCCATCAATGAGCCTTCACTCCCCACCTCCATCAATGAGCCTTCCCTCCTCACCTCCATCAATAAGCCTCCCCTCCCCACCTCCATCAATGAGCCTTCACTACTCACCTCCATCAATGAGCCTTCACTCCCCACCTCCATCAATGAGCCTTCCCTCCCCACCTCCATCAATAAGCCTTCCCTCCACACCTCCATCAATGAGCCTTCCCTCCCAACCCCATCAATGAGCCTTCCAACCCCACCTCTATCAATGAGCCTTTCCTCTTAACCCCATCCATGAGCCTTCACTCCCCACCTCCATCAATGAGCCTTCCCTCCCAACCTCCATCAATGAGCCTTCACTCCTCACCTCCATCAATGATCCTTCACTCCCCACCTCCATCAATGAGCCTTCCCTCCCCACCTCCATCAATGAGCCTTCACTCCCCACCTCCATCAATGAGCCTTCACTCCCAACCCCATCAATGAGCCTTCCCTCCACACCTCCACCAATGAGCCTTCCCTCCCCACCTCCATCAATGAGCCTTCGCTCCCCACCTCCATCAATGAGCCTTCCCTCCCGACACCATCAATGAGCCTTCCCTCCCCACCTCCATCAGTTAGCCTTCACTCCCCACCTCCATCAATGAGCCTTCCCTCCCGACCCCATCAATGAGACTTCCCTCCCCACCTCCATCATTGCGCCTTCCCTCCCCACCTCCACCAATGAGCCTTCCCTCCCCATCCCCATCAATGAGCCTTCCCTCCTGACACCATCAATAAGCCTTCCCTCCCCACCTCCATCAGTTAGCCTTCACTCCCCAACTCCATCAATGAGCCTTCCCTCCCCACCTCCATCAATGAGCCTTCCCTCCCCAACCCCATCAATGAGCCTTCCCTCCCGACCTCCATCAATGAGCTTTCCCTCCCCCACCTCCATCAGTTAGCCTTCACTCGCCACCTCCATCAATGAGCCTTCCCTCCCGACCCCATCAACGAGCCTTCCCTCCCCCACCCCACCAATGAGCCTTCCCTCTCCGACACTATCAATGAGCCTTCCCTCCCCACATCCATTAATAAACCTTCCCTCCCCAACCCTATCAATGAGCCTTCCCTCACCACATCCATCATTGGACCTTCCCTCCCCAACCCCATCAATGAGCCTTCCCTACCCATCAATGAGCCTTCCTTCCCCACCTCCATCAGTTAGCCTTCACTCCCCACCTCCATCAATGAGCCTTCCCTCCCCAACCCCATCAATGAACCTTCCCTCCCCACATCCATCAATGAGCCTTCCCTCCCCACCTCCATCAATGAGCCTTCACTTCCCATCTCCATCAATGAGCCTTTGTTCCCCACCACCTTTATCAATGAGCCTTCACTCCCCCACCTCCATCAATGAGCCTTGGCCACCCATGGCCCTGTTATCTGTTGGCCAGTTTTCCTTCTTTGGACCACCTTTGGTCAGTCCTGACCACTGCAGACAAGAGCTGCAGTTTTGGAGCTGCTTTGACCCAGTTGTCTAGACATTACGATATGGTCCTCGTCAAAGTCGCTCAAATCCTTACGCTTGCACAATTTGTTTGCTTTCAACACATCAACTTCAGAGACAACATGTTCACTTGCTGCCCAATATATCCCACCCACTTTCAGGTGCCATTGTAAGGAGATAATCAATATTATTCACTTTACCCATCAGTGGACATAATAGTTATAGCTGATCAGTGTACATATTTGCATTGCGCCAATCTGGACCAATGTAACTGTACAATACAGGTCCCACCCGGAGATCAGTTTTAGTTAGGAGAAAACCCCGATGGGCTGTTCCAGTAGACGTCTGGGGATATCCCACGGGTGATAGTGTCACTATATTTTCTATAATTATCCTGCTGCTGATACTGAACCGTAAAGCCACAGAGAGACTAACCCGGCTTTCGTATAACATGAACCATGTGGACAGATTACACGTTGACAAAATGTTTTACAATCTCTTCTCACGGATCAGCAAACTTGTTTTATGTTTTTTTTTTCCTTCCCCGGAGAGATTTCAGAAATTGTTAAGAAACATTAAAAACAGATACATGTTTATTACAATCTTTAAGATACAAAGTATAGAGACATATAAGATACAATGTATAGAGACATATAAGATACAAAGTATAGAGACATATAAGATACAAAGTATAGAGACATATAAGATACAAAGTATAGAGACATATAAGATACAAAGTTCTAGAGACATATAAGATACAAAGTATAGAGACATATAAGATACAATGGCCCAGATTCAAGTAGAATCGCGCAATATTTGCGTGGGCAAAGAGCAAATTTTTTTCTCTGCGCCCACGCAAATATTGCGCTTTGCCCGCGATTCACGGAGCAGTTGCTCCGTAAATTGCGCGGGCAATATGCTAAGCAGCCGGGCGCAAGGCTGCCTAATGTAAATGATCCCGCCGGGGGCGGGAATCATTTAAATTAGGCGCGCTCCCGCGCCGAGCGAACAGCGCATGCTCCGTCGGGAAACTTTCCCGACGTGCATTGCGGCAAATGACGTCGCAAGGACGTCATTTGCTTGTAAGTGAACGTGAATGGCGTCCAGCGCCATTCACGGTTCACTTACGTAAACGACGTTAAATTTGAACGTCGCGAGCGGGAGGCGCAGCTATACTTTAGCATTGGCTGCGCCTGCTATAGCAGGAGCAACCTTATCCTAAAGGCGCCGTACGGAAACTCCGTACCTTGCGTGAGAAGGGCCCGCGCAACTTTTGTGAATCGGTGGTAGTATGCAATTTGCATACTACACGCCGATCACAAAGGCCGCGCCCCCTAGCGGCCAACGCAAGAATGCAGCCTGGGATGTGAAGGCATAAGGAGGCTTATGTTTGTCACATCCTAGGCTGCATTCGGTGTAACGAGGTTCCTGAATCAGGAGCACTCGTTAAACCTATGGTTGCGCGGGCGCAAGTGCTTCTTGAATCTGGGCCACTGTATATAGACATATAAGATACAAAGTATAGAGACATATAAAATACAAAGTTATAGAGACATATAAGATACAATGTATAGAGATATAAAAGATAAAGTATAGAGACATATAAAATACAATGGCCCGGATTCACAGACAGCGGCGCACATTACGCCGCCGCAGCGCATCCCCCTGTGCGCTACGCCGATGCAGCGCAGAGAGGCAAGCATTGAATTCACAAAGCCAATGCTCCCAAAACTGCGCTGGGTTTCGAAGGCGTATGTCGGCGTAGGTGGAAGTGGGCGTGAGCCATGCAAATGATGGTCCGAGCCCCAGACAGATACGTATCACGAATTGCGCATGCGCCGGGACGTGGGCGCATCCCTCTGCGCATGCTCAAAACCACGTCGGAACAACTGCCTAAGATACGCCGGATCACTGCGTACGCCATGAACGTAACCTACGCCCAGCCAGACACACGTCCAACGTAAACAACATAAAATACGCCGGCTTGAGTTCCCTGGTGCAGACCTGTGCATGTCTGCTGCTGAGTTACACCTCCTTTATGGGGCTTAACTTTACGCCGGACGTACAACTTACGCGCACATCGCGTAACCTGCGTCGGGCGCACTTAGGTTTGTGAATCGCCGTATTTCCCTCATTTGAATATTTTAATGGCTAAACAATGGGAGCGTCCAGCCTAAATGTGCGCCTACGCTACGCCGGCGAGTTACGTCGGCGGGTTGAAGCCTGTTTTTAGGCGTATCTTAGTTTGTGGGTCCGGCGCACAGATACGACGGCGCATATTTGCACTTACGCGGCGTATCTGGAGATACGTCGGCGCAAGTGCTTTGTGAATCCGGGCCTATGTATAGAGACATATAAGATACAAAGTATAGAGATATATAAGATACAGTAAAACCTTGGTTTGAGAGTAACTTGGTTTGAGAGCGTTTTGAAAGACAACCAAAATTTCTTACTAAATTTTGACTTGATATACAAGCGATGTCTTGATATAAGAGTAGCGTCATGTCACAACTGAGTATAAAAGAGAAGAGAGGAGCCTCTAAGTGTAGCAATATGGTTACATTTAATGAAGGTACAACATTTAGCAACTCACATGGTTGATGATTAAAACAGACACATCTAAGTATGGAGGCATTCGGGGTAAGGCTGTCCACATAGACCGTCCTCCTCACCGCCATCAACGTTGTCGCTCCACGAGCAGTTCAAGCCTCACTTTCAGATCGATTTACTGCAGGGTAGTCTTCCCGGTCACGACTGCAGACTTACAATGGTGAGAGCCGGCGCTGCGGGTGACGGTCTATGTGGACAGCTATACCCCGGACGCCTGTGCCATGTGTCTCTTTTAATCATCAACCATTCGAGTTGCTAAATGTTGTACCTTCATTAAATGTAACCATACTGCTACACTTAGAGGCGCCCCTCTTCTCTTTTATCCTCTGTAGCTCCTGCTGGATTTTGCTTCTAATCACCATGTTTCTGGAACAAATTATGCTCGCAATCCAAGGTCTTACTGTACAATGTATAGAGACATATAAAATACAGCGGAACCTCGGATTGTGAGCATAATCCATTCCAGGAGAATGCTTGTAATCCAAAGTACTCGCATATCAAAGCAAGTTTCCCCATTGAAGTCAATGGAAACTAAAATAATTTGTTCCGCATTGACTTCAATGGCATGCAATACCACATGTGGCCGGAGGTTGGGGGTGCCGGAGAGCCTCGGAAACAGCCGGAAAGGCCCAAGGACAGCTCGGCTGAACTCTGAAAACCTAGGAAAGGCTTGGGAACGGAGTATTTCCGGGTCTTTCTACGATCAGCGCCATTCGGCTCTGGCGCACCCCCCCCCCCACCTCGGCAAAACGCGGTACTGCACACCGCTTTGGCCTGAATACTGCTTGTTTTGCGAGACAACACTCGCAAACTGAGTTAGGATTTTTCAAAATACATTGCTCGTATTGCGAAGCGCTCATTAACCGCATTACTCGCAATCCAAGGTTCCTCTGTACAATGTATAGAGACATATACAATACAAAGAATAGAGACATACAGTATAAGATACAATTAGCTGGATTCAGATAGCTTTACGCCGGCGTATCAGTAGGAAAGTGGAAACCAGATACGCTTAAATTAGGCTAAGATATGAGCGGCGTAAGTCTCCTACGCCGTTGTATCTTAGGGTGCAATATTTACGCTGGCCGCTAGGTGGCGCTTCAGTTGAGTTCGGCGTAGAATATGCAAATGACTAGATACGCCGATTCAGAAACGTACGTGTGGCCGGCGCATTTTTCTTACGACGTTTACGTACGGCTTTTTCCGGCGTAAAGTTAGTCGAACAAAAAGCTGGCCTAGCCAATGTTAAGTATGGCCGTCGTTCCCGTGTCGAAATTTTTAATTTTTACGTCGTTTGCGTAAGTCGTCAGTGAATAGGGCTGGACGTACTTTACGTTCACGTCGAAACCAATACGTCCTTGCGGCGTACTTTGGAGCAGCGCATGCGCCGTTCGTAAAAACCGTCAATCACGTCAGGTCACCAATCATTTACATAAACACGCCCACCTCATCCTCATTTGAATTAGGCGCGCTTACGCCGGCCCCATTTACGCTACGCCGCCGTAACTTAGGAGGCAAGTGCTTTGTGAATATAGCACTTGCCTCTCTGACTTACGGCGGCGTAGCGTATATACGATACGCTACGCCGCCTGAAAGATGCGCCGCCCTACCTGAATCTAGCTAAATGTATAGAGACATATAAGATACAATGAATAGAGACATAGAAGATACAATGTATAGAGACATATAAGATACAAAGTATAGAGACATATAAGATACAAAGTATAGAGACATATAAGATACAAAGTCAGGTCCATAAATATTGGGACACCGACACAATTCTAATCTTTTAGGCTCTATACACCACCACAATGGATTTGAAATGAAACGATCAAGATGCGCTTTAACTGCAGACTTTCAGCTTTAATTTGAGGGACTTTACATCCAAATCAGGTGAAATGTGTAGGAATTACAACAGTTTGTATATGAGCCTCCCACTTTTTAAGGGACCAAAAGTAATGGGACAATTGGCTGCTCAGCTGTTCCATGGCCAGGTGTGTGTTATTCCCTCATGATCCCATTTACAAGGAGCAGATAAACGGTCCAGAGTTCATTGCTATTTGCATTTGGAATCTGTTGCTGTCAACTCTCAATATGAGATCCAAAGAGCTGTCACTATCAGTGAAGCAAGCCCATCATTAGGCTGAAAAATACAAAACAAACCCATCAGAGAGATAGCAAAAACATTAGGTGTGGCCAAATCAACTGTTTGGAACATCCTTAAAAAGAAAGAACACACCGGTGAGCTCAGCGTCAACAAAAGACCCGAAAGACCGCGGAAAACAACTGTGGTGGATGACCGAAGAATTCTTTCCCTGGTGAAGAAAACACCCTTCACAAGAGTTGGCCAGATGAAGAACACTCTCCAGGAGGGAGGTGTATGAGTGTCAAAGTCACCAATCAAGAGAAGACTTCACCAGAGTGAATACAGAGGGTTCACCACAAGATGGAAACCATTGGTGAGCCTCAAAAACAGGAAGGCCAGATTAGAGTTTGCCAAACAACATCTAAAAAAGCCTTCACAGTTCTGGAACAACATCCTATGGACAGTCAAGACCAAAAGATCGACTTGTACCAGAGTGATGGGAAGAGAAGAGTATGGAGAAGGAAAGGAACTGCTCATGATCCAAAGTAGGGTTGTCCCGATACCACTTTTTTAGGACCGAGTACAAGTACCGATACTTTTTTTCATGTACTCGCCGATACCGAATGCCGATACTTTTTTTTAAATGTTTCCCCAAATGCAGCCATGTCCCCCCACATATTGCAGCCATGTCCCCCCACATATGCAGCCATGTCCCCCCACATATGCAGCCATGTCCCCCCACATATTGCAGCCATGTCCCCCCACATATATCCAGCCGTGTCCCCCCCCATATATTGCAGCCATGTCCCCCCATATATTGCAGCCATTTCCCCCTATATATTGCAGCCATGTCCCCCATATATTGCAGCCATGTCCCCCCACATATTGCAGCCATGTCCCCCCACATATTGCAGCCATGTCCCCCACATATATCCAGCCATGTCACCCCTCATATATCCAGCCATGTCACCCCTCATATATCCAGCCATGTCACCCCTCATATATCCAGCCATGTCCCCCCATATATTGCAGCCATGTCCCCCCACATATATCCAGCCATGTCCCCCATACCTAGTAGATGATGATGCTGCCGCATTAATCAGCGTGCGGGGAACATTACAGGCAACTTTCGTTTGAATAGCTGTCCATTCCTTGCCGTGCCGTGTATAGACACTCCCCCTTGCTCGGGATTGGACGGATCTGTCCAATCCCGAGCAAGGGGGAGTGCCTATACACGGCACGGCGGGGAATACAGCTATTCAAACGAAAGCTGCCTGTAATGTTCCCTGCACGCTGATTAACGCGGCAACGGCGGCTTTGCGGTATGCTGCGGCGGCGGGGGGGAGCAAGTATTCTATTCAGGCATCAGGGGCATTTGCGGGAGTACAAGTACTCCCGCAAATACTCGGTATCAGTCCCGATACCGATAATGGTATCGGGACAACCCTAATCCAAAGCATACCACCTCATCTGTGAAGCATGGTGGTGGTGTCATGGCTTGGGCATGTATGGCTGCCAATGGAACAGCTTCTCTTGTATTTATTGATGATGTGACTGCTGACCAAAGCAGCAGGATGAATCCTGAAGTGTTTCGGGCAATATTATTATCGGCTCATATTCAGCCAAATGCTCCAGAACTCATTGAACGGCGCATCACAGTGCAGATGGACAATGACCCGAAGCATACTGCGAAAGCAACCAAAGAGTTTTTTAAGGGAAAGAAGCGGAATGTTATGCAATGGCCAAGTCAATCACCTGACCTGAATCCGATCGAGCATTTCACTTGCTGAAGACAAAACCGAAGGGGAAATGCCCCAAGAACAAGCAGGGACTGAAGACAGTTGCAGTAGAGGCCTGGCAGAGCCTCACTAGAGATGAAACCCGGCGTCTGGTGACGTCATCGCGTTACACACTTCAGGCTGTAATTGACTGCAAAGGATTTGCAACCAAGTATTAAAAAGTGAAAGTTTGATTTACGATTGTTAATCTGTCCCATTACTTTTGGTCCCTTAAAAAGTGGGAGGCACCTAAACAAACTGTTGTAATTCCGACACCGTTCACCTGATTTGGATGTAAATTCCCTCAAATTAAAGCTGAAAGTCTGCAGTAAAAGTACATCTTGTTCCTTTCATTTCAAATCCATTGTGTGGTGTATAGAGCCAAAAATATTAGAGTTGTGTAGATGTCCCAATATTTATGGACCTGACTGTATAAGATACAATGTATAGAGACATATAAGATACAATGTATAGAGACATACAGTATAAGATACAATGTATAGAGACATATAAGATACAATGTATAGACACATATAAGATACAATGGCCCGGATTCACATACATTGGCGCATATTTATGCCGGCGTAGCGTATCGAATATACGCTACACCAACGCAGCGCAGAGAGGCAAGCACAGTATTCACCAAGCACTTGCTCCCACTTGCTCTCAAATCTACGCTGGGTTACCTCTGCGTATTCCGGCGTAGGTGGAAGTGGGCGTGAGCCATGATAATGAGGTGTGACCCCATGCAAATGATGGGCCGAGTGCCATACAAGTACTTAAAACGAACGGCGCATGCGCCGTCCCGTGGACGTATCCCTGTGCGCATGCTCAGAATCACGTCGGAATTACTCCCTAAGATACTCTGGATCACTGCCTACGACGTGAACGTTACCTACGCCCAGCCCTATTCACGTACTACGTAAACTACGTAAAATACGACGGCTGTGTTCCCTGGTCCATACCTTAGCATGAGTACGACTTACGCAAACTGCGTATATTATGCCCCGGGCGCAAGTACGTTCGTGAATCGGCGTATCTCCCTCATTTGCATATGCGCATAAAAAATCCATGGGAGCGGCAAATGCGCCCAGCGTAAATATGCGCCTACGATACGCCGGCGTAGGCAAGTTACGTCGGTCGGATGAAGCCTATTTTTATGCGTATCTCAGTTTGTGGGCACGGCGCACAGATACGACGGCGCATATTTGCACTTACGTGGCGTATCCGGGCCAATGTATAGAGATATACAAGATACAATGTACAGAGATATATAAGATACAGGGCCAGATTCACAAAGGTTAGCGGATCTTTAGATCCGTGTAACCTATGTGTTTTAAGATCCGCCCTCGCAAGTTTGTGAGGAAAGTGTCAAATTCACAACACACTTACCTCCAAACTTGCGACGGCGGATCCTAACTCCCCCGGCGGAATTCTAATTCCGCGGCTGGGGGAGTGTACTGTTTAAATCAGGCGCGCTCCCGCGCCGATTTAAATACGCATGCGCCGTCCGGGGAATTTCCCGGCGTGCATTGCTCCCACTGACGTCAATAGGACGTCAGTGGTTGCGACGTGAGCGGGACTTGCGACGCGCGTGTTCGTGAATCGGCGTACGCAAACGACGTAGGAAATTTCAAATTTGACGCGGGAACGACGGCCATACTTAACAATACTTACCCCTGCTTTTAGCAGGGGTAAGTATACGACGGGTACCGCGCTACGGAAACGACGTAAGAACACAGCATCGGGTCCGCGTACGTTCGTGAATTTCGCGTATCTCGCTGATTTACATATTATTCAGTGTAAATCAGCGGGAACGCCCCCGGCGCCATTTTTAAATCCAAAAAAAGATCCGACAGTGTAACACAGTGTGACACTGTCGGATCTCAGCCCTATCTATGCGTAACTGATTCTATGAATCAGGTGCATAGATAGGACCAGTAAAAATCAGAGATACGATGGTGTATCTGAGATACTCCATCGTATCTCTTCTGTGAATCTGGCCCACAATGTATAGAGATATATAAGATACAATGTATAGAGATATATAAGATACAATGTATAGAGATATATAAGATACAATGTATAGAGACATATAAGATACAATGTATAGAGACATACAAGATACAATGTATAGAGACATAGAAGATACAATGTATAGAGACATAGAAGAGCTCACAGATCGGGACCACCAGGACTGTTATAGTACGGTGACCACCGATATGGGAATAGTTTGTTCTCTGGGTCATGGTCCTGCTGGATATTATCTACAGCACCAGATCCCGCAGCTCGCGGAACAGCCTGTATTTTCTGCAGACCTCATACGGGTTAATTTCACATCAGCTCCCGTACAGACCATTTTTACGACATTCCTGTGGGTTGTGCACTTTCCGTCTGGAGGTTTTTTCAGGACATTATTCTGTGAGTAATGAAATATTCTGCTTAGCAGTCGGATAATGTAGAATTCCAGAGACGTATGCATGAACAGAGAGAATTGTTTAACAAAGTGATGTCAAAGTCAATACTTTCTCGGGTCCACCAGCCAGACGTTTCATAAATCTTTACACTCAATTGAAGTCACAGAAATTGATAATTATCCTTTTAATTATGGTACAACCAACCTTCATTATCATCTTATCTCCACTTTATTTTACACTGTACATCTTTAGATCTTTGCTTTAACATAGTTACATCATTTATAAGGTTGAGAAAAGACAAAGCCCCATCCAGTCCAACCTTTGTATGTGTGTGGGAGTTTTTATTCTCTAACAATTCCCATCGCCCTGTCAATTCTGCTTCCTGAGAAAGACATCCAACACATTTTTGGAACTCTTAGCTGGCACCACTTCCTTGGGGAGGGAGTTTCACATTTTTACGGCTCTAACAGTAAAAACCCTTTTACTCAATCTAAGATAAACCCTCTTTTCTTTTAACCTCAAATCATAGCCGCATTTCCCCTTCGGGGACTATAAATAAACAGTTTATTACAATAATTGAAGTCACCTTTGATATATCTGTACATTGTAATCATATTTAAGGGCCTTTTCTCCAGAGTGAATAACTGTAATTTATGTTGTAACGGTCAGGGGTTAACACCGTTCACGATCTCCCATTCCATCAACCCAAGACAGCTTCCGACACTCCAACCATCCAGCAGACCCGATCCATTCCATAAGAATTCCCCTCAGAATTACGAGGCAGACGCTCTGTGTTCTGAGTCAAATGTATGAATGCTTTAATGGTTAGCTCTCAGGTTTATATACAGTTACTACAAGGCATGTTTAAGTAAGCCCAGGAACAATCAAACTCTCCATCCCCAACATTACTCAATGCTTCAATCACATTCTTTAGATAATTACATAGAGGAGTTAATTATCCCCCAGACGTTACGTCTCCGACAATAAGTGATTCACCTGTATAATACACATTTCTATGACAGACGTTTTAGCACCGATCTCACATAATTACTACAGTTGACAAGTACATTCCACACATAAAACAGTATTAGCATACATAATGAGAGATCTAGGGGCCAGGCTGTCTACCAAGCTCAAATCCACCTCACCCCAGTACAGACTCAATTAGCATATCAACAGCCTGTGCTACGCAGAGGAATGAGTCACTATTGACCGGTAGGGTTAGCATGAAATCAAACTGTAGTATTCCAAGATCCTGCAAAACATGAATTATCAGTAATGTCCCATCTCATGTAATTTATAATTAATATTTCTCAGTCACCCTATGCCCAAAAGGGACACAGGATGATCCTACACCCAAGAGTTATTAGTGACGCTGGCACAGGAGTACCCCTCATCCTTCAAAAGTCTCTGGGTGTCATGGGCCATTCTGTTACATATGTCATCATTTCTCATAGCTCCTCCATCCCCCCCATAGCTGAGCTCCTCCATCCCCCCATAACTGAGCTCCTCCACCCCCCATAGCTGAGCTCCTCCATTCCTTATAACTGGGGTCCTCCATTCCTTATAACTGGGGTCCTCTATCCTCTACAGCTGAGCTCTTCCATTCACCATAGCTGATCTCCTCCATTTCTCATAGCTGAGCTCCCCCATCTCCCATACCCAAGCTTCTCCATCCCCTTTAGCAGAGCTCCTCCACAGCTGAGCTTCTCCATCCCTCCATAGCTAAGCCCCTCCATCCCTCCATAGCTGATCTCCTCCATTTCTCATAGCTGATCTCCTCCATTTCTCATAGCTGATCTCCTCCATTTCTCATAGCTGATCTCCTCCATTTCTCATAGCTGATCTCCTCCATTTCTCATAGCTGATCTCTTCCATTTCTCATAGCTGAGCTCCTCCATCTCCCATAACTGAAATCCTCCATCCCTTATAACTGGGGTCCTCTATCCCCTATAGCTGAGCTCTTCCATTCACCATAGCTGATCTCCTCCATTTCTCATACCTGAGCTTCTCCATCTCCCATAGCAGAGATCCTCTATCCTCCATAGCTGAGCTTCTCCATACCTCCATAGCTGAGCCCCTTCATCCCTCTATAGCTTGCCCCCCCCCCTCATCCTTCCATAGCTGTGCCCTTCCATCCCTCCATAGCTGAGCTCTTCCATCTCCCATAGCTGAGCTTCTCCATTCCCCATAACTGAGCCCCTCCTTCACTCCATAGCTAAGCTCTTCCATCCCTCCATACCTAAGCTCCTCCTTCCCCCATAGCTGAGCTTATTGATCCCCCATAGCTAAGCAACTCTATCCCCCATAGCTGAGCTCCTCTATTTCCTATAGCTGAGTTCCTCCATCTTCCATAGCTGAGGTATACGATTGGCCTCTACAGGATACATGTAGTGTAAAGTTAGTTAAAAGTACCATCATCCAGGATTCTAAGTTGAAGAAAGATTGGAATTTGGGTCCCAAACCAAAAACTGGGGGGGGGGGGGGGGGAGGGGATTATGGGCGATTGGACTATTGCGGTACGATAAGCAATTGTAAAAAATGCCCATGTGAAGGAAAATACAAATTTTATTAATATAAAACAATAAAACACAAACAAACATGCAATTAAAAAAGTGACACTCCATATGCATCACCACAGTAATCGACCCCTAGGAGGGGGAAGGTCATAGTGGGAATAGAGGTCACTGAGGGTTTCCCTACTAGTTTCGCGGCCATTGCCGCTTCGTCAGGAGAACAATCTGGAATATATTGACAAACAATCAATACCTAAACAGGTAACAGGCATAGAGATACAATCAAGCCTGACTTAAACATTAAATAAGGGGAGGAACAAGGGTTGAGCTGCTTCCCTACGACCCCCATTAACCGCGGGGGCAGGAGTGACCAGGTGAGGTCTCCTGCGGCGACCAGCGGGGGACATATGTGTGGATGGACTTAAGATCTAGGCAGGGTAACAAATGGAAACGGGATATAAGGTAGCCATGAAAGTTATGTGGCAATTGACAATAGAACTCCAGAGGGAGGTGCAGGAATGGTGATAAATCAATAAATAGATAAATAAGTGAGGGTGGTGAGAGTGCAGGGTGGGACAGTTGAGGGAGAAAAGAGAGGGGAGGATGAAGAGGGGGAAGGGGGGAGGGAGGGGGTGAGAAAGGAATAGAGGGGAGGGGAAACAAGGGGAGGAAGGGGGACACAACAGGGGGGGAAAGGACATAGGGGGGAAGGGGGACCAGGGATAAGGACGGGGGGGGGAGAAAGAGGAAGAAAGGGGGAGGGGAGGGGGAAGAGGGGGAGGGAGGGGCAAGGAAGTGGATGTTGGAAACACAACAATGTGTAAGGGGGAGTACCTGTACTGGTAAGTAACAGGAATAAGGGGTCCCCGGGAAGGGGACCCAGCCGGAACTGGTGCTGAGACAACATGGTGGTTGAAAGCAGCAAGGCACTGCTTAGTGCATAAATGAAGAGCACCAACAAATGGACCTGGAACTGGAGATTATAGCCAGGGTAACCTAGATACATGGGGGAAAAAACAGATTAATCCCCTGGATGCATGGGCCGGGATAGGGGCTGGCATGTGATAGAAAAGGTCCACAGGATAGAGAGGGTACAACTTACTGGGCACTAGGTAAAGTGGCAGCAATCCGGGACCCGGTGTCCGTCACATACAGAGCAGACTGAATCTGCTTAAATATCTCCCGTTCAAGTGACGTCAGTGCACGGCAACCATCGCCGGCGCACAACGTCACTGAGACTGGCCGCCCGCATGACGTGATCGTGAAGGAATCGCGACTGTGCATGCGCCCGTGCACTGTAACCAAGGCGTAGCCTTGTCAGTCCAGAGCCAAGTGGGAGGCAGCCCCGGGGCGGGGGTTGTTGACCCCATTCGGGCGGGCACTGGGTCGTTGCCGGAGAGAACACACTGGGACAGCCCAGCCGCGGAGGGGATGGGGGGGAGGGTGGCAAAGCAGCTCGATCCTTGGAAGAACAATTAGTAAGACAAAAATACAATATAAAGTAAATATATGGTAAAAATAATATACAAACTGATACCGACGAGATACAGTGATATACAATAAAGATATGGGCATAAATTAATAGTAAATGCTACTGGGATCACAAGCAAAATATTTAAGGGTTAGCATGACGGAAGATGGGGGAAAAGAAAAGGGAAAAAGGGAAAGAAAAAAAGGAATTGCCGTCAATCTAGGCACCAATAAGGTGAATAGGGTAGGTAGTATACAATTGATCAGAAGGCCTCTACAGGCAATAGACAACAACCGAAAATATAATTGCTAGTAGATCGCACAGGTAGAATAAATAAAGGTTAGATTAAAAGGTTTACAAAAGAGGCTAGTAAAGTTGCAAGGCAAAGTGCAGATTTATCACCATTCCTGCACCTCCCTCTGGAGTTTTATTGTCAATTGCCCGATAACTTTCATGGTTACCTTATATCCCGTTTCCATTTGTTACCCTGCCTAGATCTTAAGTCCATCCACACATATGTCCCCCGCTGGTCGCCGCAGGAGACCTCACCTGGTCACTCCTGCCCCCGCGGTTAATGGGGGTCGTAGGTAAGCAGCTCAACCCTTGTTCCTCCCCTTATTTAATGTTTAAACTGGTTGCAAACCCACATTTTTGACTTTTACCTACAGGTAAGCCTATAATAAGGCTTACCTGTAGGTATAAAGAATATCTCCTAGACCTGTACGGTTTAGGAGATATTCCCCCCGCAATGCGCCGCTGATTGCAGCGGCGCATGCGCAGCGGGGATCCTCGGCTAAAAGACCGGCGGCCGCCGGACCTTGCCAAATTGAAGCCAATCACAGCGCTGGAGCGGCGATACCCGGAAGACACGCCGAGTCAAGATGACATCTCACTCGCGTGGACCAGGTAAGTTCCTCTCACCTCGTTCCGAGGTAAGTATTTCATAATGAGCTAATATGCGGTGCATACTATGTTTTGTTTTTTGTTTTTCATTTGTTTGCGCCCCCAAAAAATTTGAGCACCAGCCGCCACTGCTCATGACACTGATCCGGGGAAAACTGGGTCCCTTGGTTGGGAAATACTGGATTGGATGGATAGAAGCTCCTATGAATGCTCGTGCTGACTCTGGCTAAACAGCAACAGCAGAAAACAACAAATGTTACAATAATTGTTACAATGAATGTTTCTCAGTCTTTTAAGTCAAGCAGAAGTTTTAGAAAGCTGCAACTAAATGTAACAAGCTGGGGGGATGCCTGGCTCTGCTTAGTGCAGTCCAGTTCCATAGCGATTACTGGATCCTCATAAAGAGCAATG
The DNA here is from genome assembly GCF_905171775.1 of Rana temporaria. NCBI lineage: Eukaryota > Metazoa > Chordata > Amphibia > Anura > Ranidae > Rana > Rana temporaria. The sequence continues at coordinate 9,916,333 of NC_053491.1, forward strand.
CCAGACAAAAAGTGAAACCATCAGCAAGTTACTAATTCTATCCAACAAACACAACAACTCTGCTCATGCCAGCAAGTTCATTCATTATCAGTAAGCCGAGTGTTCAGCCAGAGTCCAGAGACCAACTCACAGGGTCATTGGCAGAATATTTCCTTCATTTCCGCCTCCTGTAGTATCAACAGTGGGCTAGATTCACGTAGCTGCGCCCCTTCTTACGGCGGCGCAGCGTATTGTATTTACGCTACGCCGACGCAACTTACAGGAGCAAGCGCTGTATTCACAAAGCACTTGCTCCGTAAGTTGCCGTGGCGTAGCGTAAATGGGGCCGGCGTAAGCCCGCGTAATTCAAATGGGGAAGGGGGGGGCGTGTTTTATGCTAATGTGTGATGACCTGACGTGATTGACGTGATTTACGAACGGCGCATGCGCCGTCCGTGTACATGTCCCAGCGTGCATTGCTTCAAATGACGTCGCAAGGACGTCATTGGTTTCGACGTGAACGTAAATTACATCCAGCCCTATTCGCGAACGAATTACGCAAATGACGCAAAAAATTCCAATTTCGAAGCGGGAACGACGTCCATATTTAACATTGGCCGCGCCACCTAATAGCAGGAGCAACGTTACGCCAAAAAAGCCTTACGCAAACTACGTAAAAAAAACTACCGCCGGGCGCACGTACATTTGTAACTAGGTAATTTGCATACTCTACGCCGAAAACGACGGGAGCGCCACCTAGCGGCCAGCGTGAGAATGCACCCTAAGATACGACGGCGTAAGAGACTTATGCCAGTCGGATCTTAGGCTAATGTCGGCGTATCTAGCTTTCTGAATACAGAAAGAAGATACGCCGGCGCAGATTTGAATTTACGCGGCGGGGGGCTGTAAATTCCAAATCCCCTGCCACTTGCTGGGATTCAGATTTTTAAAACACCTGTCTTCTGTTCCCTAACGCTGTACCCTCTCTCCTAAGGGGAGCAGCAGGGCTGATCCTAGGCAGGTGCGTGGGGTGCAGTGCACCCAGGCACCACAAAGGTGGGGGCACTGAAGCACCAGAGTGCTCCCCTCCCTCCTCCTCCTCCTCCTCTCCTTGTCCATGTCCAGAGGCGGCTCCCCACCGGTCACCGCCGCCACTTTGTTTCCTGCCCAAGCCCGTCCCCCCTCCCTCCTCCTGTCAGAGGAGGAGAGCGAAGCAGCGGCTGTCTCTGTGTGGAGAGAGATCAGCCATGCAGTGACGTCACTGGGGGGGGGGGGGGCGGTCCGTGCCTAACGTGTTCTCTTTGTCCGTGTTAGGGGAGCATCTCTGTGTTTGAGTCGTTGCCATAGAAACATTTGTAAAGGGGTGGAGTTGGTAAGATGACCACGCCCATGTGGGGGCACCAGAAATATTTCTGCACCCAGGCGTCTGTGACCCTAGGATCGGCCCTGGGGAGCAGTGTGGAGTTTTAGTTTGCCTCACCTGCCAGCTGCCTGCAGAATGAGGGGTAGAAAAAGGAATTTACCCCACGGGGCTTTGGACAGCAAAGGTATAAAAGTGTAACAAATGTAATATAATAAAGCATGGTTTATTTAATGGTTGTCAATAACATACATTTTAAATGCAAGAACAATTAAAAGAAAACCCTTTACGGATCTGGTGATACAATACATATTCCACAATATTGGACAAATGTATACAACATTGCTTTATGCTGTGTGATGTGCGTTCCCCGACGCGTTTCGACCTCTAAGTGGTCTCTTCAGGGGGATGGTTGATTCTACAAAAATATACATAACATAAATTTGCGATCAAAAGAGTATAAATATAAATCACATAGATTGACCCAAGAATAAGGTTTACCGTTAACGAATGAAGTGGGTTTTGTAATGGCCAGAGATGTGCAGAGCCGTTACGAAATCCGAAGGGAGCGCCACCTACAACCCCATGGGGGAGAGAGGGAAACCAAAACAGACCCCAGGGGGGTTGCAAGGAGCCGCACAGTGGACGCCCTCCGAAGATCAGGGGAGCCGGTGCCTGCAGAGTGCCCCCAATGGTTAGCCCTGTGTAATTTAAGAGAATAGAAATATTAAATCATAGGCATATTGTGCTAAAATGTAGGATTATCTGTGGGTAAGGCATGTATATAAAAAAGAGGGACTGGCAGCAGGTTTGTAATCTTATCTGAGAAAAAAAAAAAAAAACATTTTTTTCTTTTTTTTCATCTTTATTGATTAGATCTACTCATTGATGACCCGAAGGGGTAACTAGTCAATGATATGGTCATGGAATTGATGTGTATATTAAGGTACTTAATATAAAAATAGTATAAGAGTGCTCCATTGGCAGACAAAAGTGATTAAGAGACTTTATTAGTCTGGTAAAGAGTGCGTGTCCATGGGTGGGGATGTGTGAGACACATTACAATGTGTATGTTATGTGGACCATCAAGGAATATGTGGATACATATGGTGATAGTAAAAATGTTGGAAATATGTGAAAAAATAAATAACATAAATAACAAGAAAACAAAAAGAAGGGGGGAGTGAAAGTTGAAAAATCAACATAGAGTGTACTAATAAAAGGGTGCTGTTACCTGATAAGGGATTAAATGGATATGAGTAGGTAAATTGTGGGCTTGTAGAGCTTGTTGTTGAGTATTCAGATCTAGGCTGCAGACAGTGCAGGGAAGACCCAGGCTTCCAATGTTGGAGGAGATAAAAGGAATGAACTGCTGTCCATGCTCAGCTGCCTGGAACAAGACTTGACTCACAGGCAGACTATCTTTTTTTATGCAGTGGGCGTGCCATGAGTGGGGGCTAAACACATGCTGGCTCCAGGCTTCCCCATAGATCACGGAGATGACGTAAGGGCCGCTACACGAGCGGCCCTGGTGCGGCTCCCTCGGCGCTCCGGAAGGTCGGGGGACCCCGACCACTGTCGTCACCCCCGTCGCAAGCTGCATGACGTCGTGGCGAGACCGCGCACGGCCGGCGCCTCATGCGCGCGCAGCCCGCCACGGCCATACGGGGATGATCGCAGAGCGCCGCCGGCAAGGCACAGCTCAGTGGGCGGTCGAGAACCCCGCGGCCGCAACCTGAGCAGAAAATAAGGGGGGGTTTGGAATGTGGAACACTCCACCGCCCCCCACCACCTTGCCGGGAACCCCCATGGGACCGCGGAAACCCCCCCCCCCACCCGGGGGCACAGAGGGGCCTCCCCGGATGACCGGCTACAATAAAAAACTGGTTGCAAAACTGGCAATAATGCACATGATGGTGTAGAACGGTGTCATAAAATGCATGTGAACTATACATCAAAATATTTACATGAGCTGTGTGCCAATCCATATCATGAAAACCCATGCGTGTGTGATCCCCAGCAGATACCCTGTGGGTGTCTGAGCAGAAATGCAATTCAGAAGTACGTGTAGATGCTTACTGATGCGTGGGAGAAGAGAGAAGAAAGGAATCATTCACTCTAGTCCCACAAATAATGGGTGTCTTATCTATGGTGAGAAACACCCATAAGTAATCTTGAATAAATGTCAAGGTGCAAGTGGGGATGCATGGGTTTAATGACAGGGCGGAAAAGAAAAACGCACAGCTCAAGTCAAGTCTCAATGTGTCAAGGGGAACGGGTGTTTTATCCACCCAAAAAATGTTTTTTGTTGGCTGAGGAAAGACACATAAGCGAAGAGACAAGAATTGCAGCGAACCCAAGATTTGAATCGTGTAGAAAAAGGAATTTACCCCACGGGGCTTTGGACAGCAAAGGTATAAAAGTGTAACAAATGTATATAATAAAGCATGGTTTATTAATGGTTGTCAATAACATACATTTTTAAAACATTTTTTTGGGTGGATAAACACGCCGTTCCCCTTGACACATTGAGACTTGACTTGAGCTGTGCGTTTTTTTTCCGCCCTGTCATTAAACCCATGCATCCCACTTGCACCTTGACATTTATTCAAGGATTACTTATGGGTGTTTCTCACCATAGATAAGACACCCATTATTTGTGGGACTAGAGTGATGATTCCTTTTCTTCTCTCTTCTCCCCACGCATCAGTAAGCATCTACACGTACTTCTGAATTGCATTTCTGCTCAGACACCCACACAGGGTGACTGCTGGGGATCACACACGCATGGGTTTTCATGATATGGAATTGGCACACAGCTCATGTAAATTATTTTGATGTTATAGTCACATGCATTTTATGACACGTTCTACACCATCATGTGCATTATTGCCATGTTTGCAAACAGTTTTATTGTAGCCGGTCATCCGGGGAGGCCCCTCTGTGCCCCGGGTGGGGGGGGGGTTTCCGCGGTCCCATGGGGGTTCCCGGCAAGGTGGTGAGGGGGCGGTGGAGTGTTCCACATTCCAAACCCCCCCCCCTTTTTCTGCTCAGGTGCGGCCGGGGGTTCTCGACCGCCCACTGAGCTTTGCCTTGCCGGCGGCGTTCTGCGATCATCCCCGTATGGCCGTGGCGGGCTGCGCGCGCATGAGGCGCGGCTGGTGCGCGGCTCGCCACGACGTCATGCAGCTTGCGACGGGGGTGACGACAGTGGTCGGGGTCCCCCGACCTTCGGAGCGCCGAGGGAGCCGCACCAGGGGCCGCTCGTGTAGCGGCCCTTACGTCATCTCCGTGATCTATGGGGAAGCCTGGAGCCGCATGTGTTTAGCCCCCAATCATGGCCACGCCCACTGGCATAAAAAAGATAGTCTGCCTGTGAGTCAGTCTTGATTCCAGGCAGCTGAGCATGGACAGCAGTTCATTCCTTTTATCTCCTCCAACATTGGAAGCCTGGGTCTTCCCTGCACTGTCTGCAGCCTAGATCTGAATACTCAACAACAAGCTCTACAAGCCCCACAATTTACTACTCATATTCATTTAATCCCTTATCAGGTAACAGCACCCTTTTATTAGTACACTCCTATGTTGATTTTTCAACTTTCACTCCCCCCTTCTTTTTGTTTTCTTGTTTATTTATTTATTTATTTTTTCATATATTTCCAACATTTTTACTATCACCATATTGATCCACATATTCCTTGATGGTCCACATAACATACACATTGTAATGTGTCTCACACATCCCCACCCATGGACACGCACTCTTTACCAGACTAATAAAGTCTCTTAATCACTTTTGTCAGCCAATGGAGCACTCTTATACTATTTTTATATTAAGTACCTTAATATACACATCAATTCCTGACCATTATTCATTGACTAGTTACCCCTTCGGGTCATCAATGAGTAGATCTAATTCAATAAAGATGAAAAAAAAGAAAAAATGTTTTTTTTTTTTTTTTCTCAGATAAGATTACAAACCTGCTGCCAGTCCTCTTTTTTATATACATGCCTTACCCACAGATAATCCTACATTTTAGCACAATATGCTATGATTTAATATTTCTAATTCTCTTGAAATTACACAGGGCTAACCCATTGGGGGCACTCTGCAGGCACCGGCTCCCCTGATCTTCGGAGGGCGTCCACTGTGCGGCTCCTTGCAACCCCCTGGGGTCTGTTTTGGTTTCCCTCTCTCCCCCATGGGGTTGTAGGTGGCGCTCCCTTCGGATTTCGTACGGCTCTGCACATCTCTGGCCATTACAAAAACCCACTTCATTCGTTAACGGTAAACCTTATCTTGAGTCAATCAACGTGATTTATATTTATACTCTTTTGATCGCAAATTTATGTTATGTCTATTTTTGTAGAATCAACCATCCCCTGAAGAGACCACTTAGAGGTCGAAACGCGTCGGGGAACGCACATCACACAGCATAAAGCAATGTTGTTACATTGGTCCAATATTGTGGAATATGTATTGTATCACCAGATCCGAAAGGGTTTTCTTTTATTGTTCTTGCATTTAAAATGTATGTTATTGACAACCATTAAATAAACCATGCTTTATTATATTACATTTGTTACACTTTTATACCTTTGCTGTCCAAAGCCCCGTGGGGTAAATTCCTTTTTCTACACGATTCAATCTTGGGGTTCGCAGCATTCTTGTCTCTTCGCTTATGTGTCTTTCCTCAGCCATGCAGAATGAGGGGAAGCAAGGAATGCATACCCCCCCCCCCATTACACACTTCCATTAAAGTGATACTAAAGGTTCGGCAGCGCTGCCCCATTGATTTCAATGGGCAGGGGCTCTTTAGAAGCGTTGTATCCCCGTCACCGCTCCTAAAGCGCTGCAAAGAATTTGCTTGCAGGACTTTTTTTTGACGCCCTGCCAGCACAGCGCCCCCGTGTGGGAGCACTCGGGCTTTCACATTGGGATTGCAGTCTTGGGAGTCTTTTTTCAGGCGCTATTTTTGGCACCAAATTGCCTCCAGTGTGAAAGGGGTCTAATGCCGCGTACACACGATCAGAATTTCCGATGGAAAATGTCAGGCGGAATTTTTTCATTGGATATTCCGACCGTGCCCCATCGGACTTTTTCCATCGGGAATTCCGATGGGGTTAGAAAGATAACGTGCTCTCTTTTTATTCTGACTGAAAAAATTCCGGAATCGGAAATTATGTTCGTCTGTATGGAACTCAGACGGAGAAAAAACCCACGCATGCTCAGAATCAAGTCGACGCATGCTCGGAAGCATTGAACTTAATTTTTCTTGGCTCGTCGTACGTGTTGTACGTCACCGCGTTTTTGACGGTCGGAATTTGGTGTGTGTGCAAGACAGCTTGAATGGAAATCCGTCGGAAAAACCCATCAGAGTTTATTCCGACGGAAACTCCGATCGTGTGTACAGGGCATAAGACTTTCATTGGGGTGTATTCATTTTTGCAACATGGTCTTGAATGAATTTGTTAGGAAAAATACATTTTTTGTGTGTGCAAATGAACAAATCTTGGTTGCAGGGGCGGACTGACAACTCATGGGGCCCCGGGGAATTATGGGGCCCCCCAGGCAAGTGAGGAGATTATGGTTGGATCCCCCAGGCAATAGGAGATTATGGGGCCCCCCAGGCAATAGGAGATTATGGGGCCCCCAGGCAATAGGAGATTATGGGGCCCCCAGGCAATAGGAGAATATGGGGCCCCCAGGCAATAGGAGATTATGGGGCCCCCAGGCAATAGGAGAATATGGGGCCCCCCGGGCAATAGGAGATTATTGGGCCCCAGGCAATAGGAGCTTATGGTGTGGGGCCCCCGGGCAATATGAGATTATGGGGCCCTCTGTGCAATAGGAGATTATGGGCCCCCTAAGCAATAGGAGATTATGGGGGGCCCCCAGGCAATAGGAGATTATGGGGCCCCCTGGGCAATAGGAGATTATGGGGCCCCCCAGGCAATAGGAGATTATGCGGCCCCCTGGGCAATAGGAGATTATGGGGCCCCCCAAGCAATAGGAGATTATGGGGCCCCCCGGGCATAGGAGATTATGGGGCCCCCTGTGCAATAGGAGATTATGGGGTCCCCAGGCAATAGGAGAATATGGGGCCCCCAGGCAATAGGAGATTATGGGGCCCCTGGGCAATAGGAGATTATGGGGCCCCCTGGGCAATAGGAGATTATGGGGCCCCCTGGGCAATAGGAGATTATGGGGCCCCCCGGGCAATAGGAGATTATGGGGCCTCCAGGCAATAGGAGATTATGGGGTCCCCAGGCAATAGGAGAATATGGGGCCCCCAGGCAATAGGAGATTATGGGGCCCCCTGGGCAATAGTTTATGGGGCCACACAGTATACACACACATACAATATACATACACAGTATACACACACACATACAGTATACATACACAGTATACACACACAGTATACATACAGTATGCATACACAGTATACACACACATATACATACAGTATGCATACACAGTATACACACACACACACACACACACACACACCTACAGTATATATACACACACATACAGTATACACACACAGTATACACACACACATACAGTATACATACACAGTATACACACACACACACACACACACATATACAGTATACATACACAGTATATACACACAGTATACACACACATACAGTATACATACACAGTATATACACACACACACACACACACACACACCTACAGTATATATACACACACATACAGTATACATACACAGTATACACACACACACACACATACAGTATACATACACAGTATACACACACCTACAGTATACATACACAGTATACACACACACCTACAGTATACATACACAGTATACACACACACATACACAGTATACACACACACCTACAATATACATACACACACATACACATACAGTATACATACACAGTATATACACACACACATACAGTATACATACACAGTATACACACATGCATGCACACACAATATACACACACAGAATACACACACACACACACTGAAAAGGTACTGGAGAGGCGGGCAGCTATAATCTTGGGATCTTTAAAAAAAAATATTTGTACATACTGTCCCTGGTTTTACTGAGGCTGGCAACCCTGATGGGGCCCCCTCGTGGTATGGGGCCCTGAATGGTCAGTCTGCCCCTGCTTTGTTGCAATCAATGGGCCCGCATTTGTGGGAGGATTTTGTAGTATAGTGTCACATAGAAAATGTTGATTCTGAAAGGAAAGGAAAGGTTTTCTGACAAATCTGTTGGGGTGTACTTATTTATGCTGAGCACTGTATATAGTTATCAATTCATCCCGCCTTCAATATATTTTTCCCTGACAGGTCTCACTGACGCCTTCAATATCGACGACAAGAAACCGCGGATAATCCCCGGCTCCAAGGACGCCTTTTTCGGATACACAATACGGCAGCATCAGGTCGCTGGCAAAAAATGGTAAGTCTCACCATTTCAGAGAATTCGTGGAATGTCTTAAAAAATCTCTCCATACTGCAATATTGGGCTAAAAACATTGGGATCAGTCCGATTTTTTTTTTAGTTCACAGAGAGACCTAAAAAGAAAAAAGAAGTAATAAAAAAAATAAAGGAAGAACGAGGCAAAAAGCCGACCTCTACCCTCAGCCATCCGATAATGTAAGCAAGCGGCTTTCCGAAATGTTATAAGCAACAATGTGTCATCCGGGGAAACCAAACCTTCAATAACTTCCTGTGAGTGTCAGTCAACCACTTTCCGACCAGCGCACAACGACATACGTTGGCAGAATGGCACGGCTGGGCATATGCACATGGGTACATCCCCTTTAAGACGCGGCATTGTGGGCGCACGCGCCCGCCGCGATCTCCGTCACTCGATTGGTGCCGGGAGTCCCGCCATCGTCTCACAGAGAGGAAGAACGGGGAGATGCTGATGTATACAAGGCACTTCCTCGTTCTGCCTAGTGACAGGACACTGATCGCTGCTCCCTGAGTCAGGATTTAACCACTAGTCACCCGGCGGCCAACTATATATGGCCGCAAGGTGGCTCTAATCTGTCCATATACGGCCTCCGGCCGAGCGCCCACCGCGTCACACAAGTGCAGATGCGCGTGCCTGGCGATGTCCGCCGGGCACCCGCGATCTGCAGTCACAGAGCCAGGGACGTGGATCTCTGTGTGTAAACACAGAGATCCACGTCCTGTTAGGGAGAGGAAACCGATGCTGTGTCCCTTGTACATAGGGACACAGCATCGGTCACCTCCCCCAGTCAGTCCCCTCCCCCCACAGTAATAATCACTCCCAGGGTACACATTTTACCCCTTCCTCGCCCCCTAGTGTTAACCCCTTCCTGCCAGTCACATTTATACATATATATTATACGTATAAGGGACTCTCATGGGAACTCTGATGTAAGGGGGGGGAATTCTGATGGGAACTCTGATGTAAGGGGGGAGACTCTGATGGGAACTCAGATGTAAGGGGTGAACTCTGATGGGAACTCTGATGTAAGGGGGGACTCTGATGGGAACTCTGATGTAAGGGGAGACTCTGATGTAAGGGGGGACTCTGATGGGAACTCTGATGTAAGGGGAGACTCTGATGGGAACTCTGATGTAAGGGGAGACTCTGATGGGAACTCTGATGTAAGGGGAGACTCTGATGTAAGGGGGGACTCTGATGGGAACTCTGATGTAAGGGGAGACTCTGATGGGAACTCTGATGTAAGGGGAGACTCTGATGGGAACTCTGATGTAAGGGGAGACTCTGATGGCAACTCGGATGTAAGACTCAGATGGGGATTTTTTTATGTGGCCCTCATACTGAAAAGTTTGGAGACCCCCCGGCTGGAGTAGCACAGGGTTTTATGTTGCAGGTGACAATACAATGATGATTTCAGGTCGTTGGACTTGTGGAAAGGTTTTTGGTTTAATGATAATGTTGCAAAATGTAATCTGTAAACAGTATCCAGTATAGGAGGACGACTCTATAAAGAAACATTGTATTGTATTCAGTGATGTGGCCGTAGGATTTGATCACAGATAACACACAAAGCAATATCTCTCTGTATATAATAGACGCCAGCGGTTGCTTATACGAGACGCGGCGGGAATGCTTCCAATCGGCCTCCATTTCTTCCAGGAGGGAAGATGTCAGATGTGGTCACATCTCCTCTACCCGTCACAGAGACTTAAATGTGGATTATGATTGTTTGAAAGGAAAGGCCACGAGTCAGTATAATGATGTCATCACACACACAGCACATGTTGTAATATTACATCATTAACTCTGCGCTGTCTGGATAACGCCCCGCCGCCCCCTTCTCCACTACGCCGGCAGGGCTCAAGTCCTGTGGGAACGTGTGGGAACGGAGTTCCTGCACTTTTTTCACAGCAGGAACTCAGTTCCCTTTGCAGGACTAGAGCAGCCGAGCCGCCCGAGCCAAACCTTCTCTAAGCGGCGATGCCCAGCTCGAGCCACTGTCAGGCGAACCTTATCCCGAGTTATCGCGGGATTTGGAAACAACTTGCTTCTTTCTAAATCGCGCGATAACTCGCGGCAGACCTCCGCAATGTCTCCTGGGAACAATGACAAAAGCTCCCAGGAGACATTGCGGCATCGAGGAAGTGACGGGACACTACCCGATGAATCCATATACAGGAAGCGGCCAGTAACATAAAGGATTACTAAGGTACAGAGGATCGGAAAAAAAAAACATGCGTATTAGTAATTATGCATATGAGCGTATAATTTTTTTTTTGTGGGGGAGTGGATCTTAGGTGGGAGTTCCCACACTTTTTTCCCCAGGACTTGACTCCTGTACGCCGGCCAATGTGATTTGGGATGTAGTCTGCTCCCGTATATGGTCACACCTTCCTTGAGATGGGAATGAGGAACACCCACCGCGTTTCTCCGAAAATAAGACCGGGTCTTACATTAATTTTGTCTGGAAAGAACACACTAGGGCTTATTTTCAGGGGATGTCTTATTTATTCACGGTACAGTGGGGATCAGAAGTTTTTTGCACCCCAGGTAAAAATTTGTATTAATGTGCATAACGAAGCCAGGGAAAGATGGAAAAATCTCCAAAAGGCATCAAATTACAGATTAGACATTCTTATAATATGTCAAAAAAAGTTAGATTTTATTTCCATCATTTACACTTTCAAAATGACAGAAAACAAAAAAATGCGGTCTGCAAAAGTTTGGGCACCCTGCAGAATTTCTAGCATGCACTGCCCCCTTTGCAAAGCTGAGAGCTGCCAGTGTCATGGATTGTTCTCAATCATCGTCTGGGAAGACCAGGTGATGTCAATCTCAAAGGTTTTAAATGCCCAGACTCATCTGACCCTCCCCTAACAATCAGCACCATGGCTTCTTCTAAGCAGTTGTCTAGAAAACTGAAAGTGAAAATAGTTGTCGCTCACAAAGCTGGAGAAGCTATAAGAAGATAGCAAAGCGTTTTCAGATGTCAATATCCTCTGTTCCTCGGAATGTAATTAAGAAATGGCAGTCATCAGGAACAGTGGAAGTTAAAGCAAGATCTGGAAGACCAAGAAAAATATCAGACAGAACAGCTCGCAGGATTGTGAGAAAGGCAATTCAAAACCCACGTTTGACGGCACCATCCCTCCAGAAAGATCTGGCAGACACTGGAGTTGTGGTACACTATTCCACTATAAAGAGATACTTGTACAAATATGGGGCCAGATTCAGGAACGTTTTACGCCGACGTATCTAGTTGGGTATGGGATTGTACTGTGTTTTTTATTTTGTTTGTTTATTTTTTGTGGTTGAACTGGATGGACTTGTGTCTTTTTTCAACCTGACTAACTATGTAACTATTGATACTCCGCGTAAGTTAAAAGATGTGCCATCGTATCTATGCACGGTATTCTTAAAACAAGTTCCGCCTGAATTTTGGCTTAATACGACCGACGTAAGTCTCCTACGCCGTCGTATCTTAGGTGCATATTTACGCTGGCCGCTTCCGTTGATTTACGCATCAAATATGCAAATGAGCAAGATACGCTGATTCGCAAACGTACTTTTGCCCGGCACATTACTATACGCTGTTTACGTAAGGTGTACGACCGGCGTAACTTTACCCCTCATAAAGCAGGGGTAAGTCATGTTAACGTATGGACGTCGGAACGACCGTCGAAATTTACATGGTGTTTACGTAAGTCGTACGTGAATAGGGCTGTGCGTAAGTTACGTTTACGTCGTAGGCAGTGTTCGACGTATCTTAGGCATTCTAGCCAACGTGATTTTGAGCATGCGCACTGGGATACGTCCACGGACGACGCATGCGCCGTTTGTTCGGCCCCTAATTTGCATGGGGTCGCGGCTCATTGTAATACAACACGCCCACTGCCTTGATAATTTGAATTAGGCAGGCTTACGCCGGCCTATTTACGCTACGCCGCCGTAACTTAGGGCGCAAGTTCTTTCTGAATGCAGTACTCGCCTCTCTAAGTTACGGCGGCGTAGCGTATATGAGATGCGCTACGCCCGCCTAAAAATACGCCAGTCTTTCTGAATCTGGCCCCTGGTCTTCATGGAAGAGTCATCAGAAGAAAACCTCTTCTACGTCCTCACCACAAAAATCAGCGCTTGAACTTTGCAAATGAACATATAGACAAGCCTGATGCATTTTGGAAACAAGTTCTGTGGACCGATGAGGTTAAAATAGAACTTTTTGGCCGGAATGAGAAAAGGTACGTTTGGAGAAGAAAGGGCACAGAATTTAATGAAAAGAACCTCTGTCCAACTGTGAAGCATGGGGGTGGATCAATCATGCTTTGGGGTTGTAATGCAGCCAGTGGCACAGGGAACATTTCACGAGTAGAAGGAAAAATGGATTCAATCAAATTTCAGCAAATTTTGGATGGTAATTTGATGCCATCTGTGAAAAAGCTGAAGTTAAAGAGAGGATGGCTTCTACAAATGGATAATGATCCTAAACACACCTCGCGCGCAGGGCTGTCTTAATGAGAGGGCACTACCCAGGGGCCCCAGCTGCATGGGGGGGGGAGGCCCTGCACTTTGCCCAAAGCAGCTGGTCCTTGAGCCCACACTGCCCCGAAAATGGGGGCCCCATGATGGCACTGAGAGCGATGGATACACGGGGAGGCAGTCTGCCTCCTACCTACTTGATGTCTGTTTACCTGCACTGTTATCATTGTAGGGGCCCCAGAGCATTACTTTGCCCAGGGGCCCATGATGCTATTAAGACGACCCTGCGGGCACGCATCGGTGAAAAAAAACTGTGCCTGCCGCGTCACGTGGGTGCCGATGCGCGTGCCTGGTGGCCGCAATGTCCGGCAGGTACCCACGATCGGCAGTTACAGAGCCAGGGACGTGGAGCTCTGTGTATAAAAAAACAGAGATCCACATCCTGGCAGGGAGAGGAGACCGATGGTGTGTCCCTTGTACATAGGGACACCGATCGGTCACCTCCCCCAGTCAGTCCCCTCTTCTCACAGTAAGAATCACTCCCTAGGTAACACATTTAACCCCTTGATCGTCCCCTAGTGTTAACCCCCTTCCCTACCAGTGACATTTATACAGTAATCAGTGCATTTTTATAGCACTGGTCGTTGTATAAATGACAACGGTCCCAAAATATGTGTCCGCCGCAATTTCACAGTCACGATAAAAATTGCAGATCGCCGCCATTACTAGTAAAAAAAATTATAATAAAAATGTCATAAAACTATCCCCTATTTTGTAGACGCTGTAACTTTTGCGCAAACCAATCAATATTGGCGTCTACACTTATTGCGATTTTTGTGATACCAAAAATACATATTGGCCTCAACTGAGGATTTTTTTTTTAAATAGCAAAAAGTAAAAAATATTGTGTTTTTTTTTTTTTTTAAAACTTGTCACTGTTCTTTTGTTTATAGCGCAGGAAATAAAAACCGCAGAAGTGATCAAATACCACCAAAAGAAAGCTCTATTTGTGGGGAAAAAAAATTATAAATTGCATTTGGTACAGCGTTGCATGACCGTGCAATTGAAATTGTAACAGCGCAAAAAAAAAAATGATTAGTTAAACACACAAGTGTTTTTTTTTTTTAACCACCACTATTCCTATACTGGCTTTTGAAATTTCTCAACCAGTGTTCCTCCAGTTGTTCCCTGTGCTGTGACTGAATGACCCCCCCCCCCCCATCTAATGGTGCCTGGAGAGTTCTTAGGCCAGCACCACTTGGCAGACCTAGCAGCAGGACACCTGTCATCTTTTTAGTTGGCTGTAAGGAGGGCATTCTTCCCACTGGCCACCCATGTAGGGGGAGGGGGTGGGCATTTTCCACCTAACAAATGAGTTTCTGCAGGGGCTCCCTGAGATCTGCAAATTATTTCAAGGGTTCCCCTTTGTAAAAAGACTGTTCTAAGGTAGAGCTAGAACGTGCATTTTCATCACAGCATAGAGAAAAAGTAGTGGTGACCCATAAATGTTTGCTGGCTAAAGTATAAACCGCATTAGATGCTATGGAGCCATGAACCTTAGCTCCAGTGGCGGCTGGTGCTCCAATTTTTTTTTGGGGGGGCGCAAGGAAACGCTGCCACTGTGCCCATCAAACGCAGCCACTGTTCCCATTAAACACAGCCACTTTGCCCATCAAACGCAGCCGCTGTGCCCATCAAATGCAGTCGCTGTGCCCATCAAACGCAGCCACTGTGCCCATCAAACGCAGCCACTGTGCCCACCAAACGCAGTCACTTTACCCATTAAACATTGCCACTTTGCCCATTAAACGTTACCACTGTGCCCATCAAATGCAGCCACTGTGCCCATCAAATGCAGCCACTGTGCCCATCAAACGCAGCCACTGTGCCCATTAAACATTGCCACTGTGCCCATCAAATGCAGCCACTGTGCCCATCAAACGCAGCCACTGTGCCCATCAAACGCAGCCACTGTGCCCATCAAACGCAGCCACTGTGCCCATCAAACGCAGCCACTGTGCCCATCAAACGCAGTCACTTTGCCCATCAAACGCAGCCACTTTGCCCATTAAACGTTGCCACTGTGCCCATCAAATGCAGCCACTGTGCCCATCAAACGCAGTCACTTTTCCCATCAAAAGCAGTCACTTTGCCCATCAAACGCAGCAACTTTGCCCATTAAAAGTTGCCACTGTGCCTCAAATGCTGCCACTTTGCCCATCAAATGCAACCACTTTGCCCATCAAACGCAGCTACTTTGCCCATTAAACGTTGCCACTGTGCCCATCAAATGCTGCCACTGTGCCACAAATGCTGCCACTGTGCCCGAAAGGTTGCCACTGTGCCCCAAGTGTTGCCACTTTGCCCATCAAACGCTGCCACTGTACCCCAAATGTTGCCACTGTGCCTGAAATGTTACCACTGTGCCTCAAGGGTTGCCACTGTGCCCCCAGTCTGCCTGGCACTTACCTTGTCTCTAGTGGGCAGTGGGTGACGGCGGCAGGCGGCGAGCAGTGTCCGTGTCCTCCATTTCTTCCCCCACCCCGATGTCTTCTCCCGCCCACTCCTCCTCTCGTCCTCTGCTATGATTGAACGCCTGATAGGCGTCCAATCATAGCGCCTGTCGTTTCAGCCAATCAGGTGACAGGTAACACAGACCCGGCACATGATTGGCTGAAAGGGGGGTTCAATGTTAGCAAAGCGAATTCCTTAGTTTTGCTAACATACAGCTGAGTGAGAAGCGAACGCACAGAGTTGCGCCCGCTTCTCACATTTTTGGGCGCCTATTGGAGCCGACGGCTCTAATCAGGTGCTTCCAAAAAAACACCCCAAGCGCTGTAATTCAGGTGCCCGGTGCCTGAAAAGGGGCCGGACACCCGAATAGGGGGTGTCAGCAGCCACCATAGATAGTCATGCAATGCATGAGTCTATGGGGATTAAAATGATGCAGGAGAGAAGGGGGGTGGCGCTTCTGCGCCCTTTATGGACGCACCGCCGCTGCTTAGCTCCACCTTTCCTTTCCTACAGCTTCTACCCATGGCAATTCCTACAATACGGTGACACTAGTGCTGTAGAATAGGAATGTAGTAGGGGGGTCGGAGTCATGTAGAAGGGTTAAATCCATTAGGACAAGAGAAACAAAGAAAGAGTTCTCCATATGTTTGCATTTTTGTGGTGTGTTTGTATCTCATTTGGGATCTGTAGGAATCTCCAGAGCTGGCCGGGATTTATCTGGAGGAATTGGGTGGAGGAGGAGCCATGATTGCCAAGACAGAGAACAAGAGAACGTGGCCCACATTAGTTTTAGGAAAAGCCACTGCGGAATGTGATGAGTTATCCGGAGTCCAAAACTGCACAGTGGCTTCCCAGGATATGAACTGTCTGGATTTCATTCAGCTTATCCCATTGTGGATTTACACTTCCAAGAATGTTACCAGCCCTGCATGTTGTGATTTATTGTTCCATAAGCCTAGGCAGTACAGATCAGCAATTCCCAACCCTTATATCGTGAAGGAACCCTTGAAACAACTTTCCAGTCTCAGAATTCTCCTTACATTGGTGATCAGTGAGAAGAATGTTCCTTACATTGGTGATCAGTGAGAAGAATGTTCCTTACATTGGTGATCAGTGGGAAGAATGTTCCTTACATTGGTGATCAGTGAGAAGAATGTCCCTTACATTGGTGATCAGTGGGAAGAATGTCCCTTACATTGGTGATCAGTGAGAAGAATGTCCCTTACATTGGTGATCAGTGAGAAGAATGTCCCTTACATTGGTGATCAGTGAGAAGAATGTCCCTTACATTGGTGATCAGTGAGAAGAATGTTCCTTACATTGGTGATCAGTGAGAAGAATGTTCCTTACATTGGTGATCAGTGGGAAGAATGTCCCTTACATTGGTGATCAGTGAGAAGAATGTTCCTTACATTGGTGATCAGTGAGAAGAATGTTTCTTACATTGGTGATCAGTGAGAAGAATGTCCCTTACATTGGTGATCAGTGAGAAGAATGTTCCTTACATTGGTGATCAGTGAGAAGAATGTTCCTTACATTGGTGATCAGTGAGAAGAATGTCCCTTACATTGGTGATCAGTGGGAAGAATGTTCCTTACATTGGTGATCAGTGAGAAGAATGTCCCTTACATTGGTGATCAGTGGGAAGAATGCCCCTTACATTGGTGATCAGTGGGAAGAATGTCCCTTACATTGGTGATCAGTGAGAAGAATGTCCCTTACATTGGTGATCAGTGAGAAGAATGTTCCTTACATTGGTGATCAGTGGGAAGAATGTCCCTTACATTGGTGATCAGTGAGAAGAATGTTCCTTACATTGGTGATCAGTGAGAAGAATGTCCCTTACATTGGTGATCAGTGGGCAGAATGTCCCTTACATTTGTAGTCAATGGGAAAAATATCAATTGAAATCTAATAGCTCAACGCATTTCGCGACTCCTGCCACTCTTCTATCTCACCAATTACCCACCCATCTCCCTGGCTGCATGCTTCATATAAAGTCCCAAACCTTCCCCATATTTTTCAGCTATTCCATTTGAGTTCATGCAGTGAAAGAGCAGGGCCACAGAGGGCCACACTCCCCTGGAGGCAGAAAAACTATGCAATTAAGGGGAACCCCGCCCATGTCCATTCCCTAGAAGTCATGAAATGTGAGAGGAACTTCATTCTTTCCCTGCCCACCACACTACTCTACTGCCCATTATCTGCCAGGGTGGCCACATTTCCAAAGTGCCATTCAGGGACAACCCCCCTCTCTCACCTTCCCCCAAAAAAAGATGAGGGGGGGGGGGGGGGGGGGGGGGAAATGTAGTCTCGGGGTTGATGGGGAATTTGGCGGTGGGTTATTTGTCAGGAGAATGTGCCACTTGCCACCAGATGCAGTGCCGCTTGCCACCCATAGCCTGCCACCAGATGCAGTGCCGCTTGCCACCCATAGCCTGCCACCAGATGCAGTGCCGCTGTCACTCCCTCTGCATGAGCCGCGTGAGTAGAAGGAAAGGAGTGGAGTCACTATCTGGAGAGTGAAGATCACACCAGTCCCTGCTGCTTAATGCTGGATGCCGGAGAAGGAGGAGGCGCCGAGGTGGGTGGGGACAGCAGTGCTGCACTAGGCGCAGGCCTTGCTCCCGGCCTCACTGTCTGAGAGTTAATTGTCACTGGTTGCAAGATGCAAGGCAGAGCCGGCCCTAGCAGGGGGTGGCTGTGTCCTCTATTTCATTCCGGGCCACTGTATTGTCCAAGAATGAATGTGCCCAGGACCCGGGACAGACATGTAACTTGCGGGACAGTCCCGGGCAATCCAGGACATGTGGGCACCCTATTATATGCTATGCTGGGTACTTATATTGCCCAGTGAATCCAGCATTGTCCTGCAGCAATCTGCTCTTCAGATGTCAGAGCCTCAGCCCCCCTATTTTAGTCGTCTTCAGCCAGCTGCCCCCCCTGGGTTCAGGTAGTATGGGCTCCAATAACACATGCAGCTCTGCTCCCCCTGCCGCTCTAAACAAGGGCTTCAGTGACCTCCTGAGATATGTTATCAAAGGGGCTGCTGGAGCATGACGCTTCATTCTTGCCTAGGCCAGGCTAAGCCACCTGTGTCCCATGCCTCATTGTGTCCCATGCCTCATTGTGTCCCATGCCTCATTGTGTCCCATGCCTCACTGTGTCCCATGCCTCACTGTGTCCCATGCCTCACTGTGTCCCATGCTTCACTGTGTCCCATGCCTCACTGTTACCCATGCCTCACTGTGCCCATTCCTCACTGTGTCCATGACTAGACTGACGTTTAAAGCGGTGGTTCACCCTAAAAAGTTTCTACCATCAAATCCAGCATAGTAGCGTGAGCTACAGTATGCCTTTATTTTTATTTTTTGCGCCGTACTCACAGTTTACTCCCGTAGTGAAGTTTCAGACTCCCCACGGGGAATGGGTGTTCCTATGCAGAGGGAAGATGATTGACGGCCGGCTATGGTGCGTCACGCTTCCCGAAAATAGCGGAAATAGGACTTGGCTCTTCACGGCGCCTGCGCAGTCAGCTCCGATGTCTGTGCGCAGGCACCGTATAGCGCCGAGTCCTACTCTGGCTATTTTCGGGAAGCGTGACGCGCCATAGCCGGCCGTCAATCATCTTCCCTCTGCATAGGAACACCCATAGGAACGCGGGGAGTCTGAAACTTCACTACGGCAGTAAACTGTGAGTACGGCGCCAAAAAATAAAATAAAGGCGTACTGTAGATCGCGCTAGTATGCTTGATGGCATGCTAGAAAAAAAATGTCCGGCTTTGAAAAATCGGTGCTCCCCAGCCGTAGGTTCCCCAGACAACAAACTTTGTGCACTAGTAGAGGAAAAGTGGGGCTACATGTGTGCCAAGTCCCGGGTCCAGGGGACCTACAACCGGCCGGGACCAGGTCCCCAAATCACCGGAGAAATTACGATTTAAAATGGGAGTCTATGGAAGGGGTGCCCGGCTTTGAAAAATTGGTGCTCCCCAGCCATAGGTCCCCTAGACTTTGCACACTTATAGAGGAAAAATGGGGCTACATGTGTGCCAAGTTCCGGGTCCCGGGGACCTACAACCGGCCGGGACCAGGTCTGCAAATACACCAGATAAATTACCATTTAACATGGGAGTCTATGGAAGGGGTGCCTGGCTTTGGAAAATCGGTGCTCCCCAGACAACAAACTTTGTACACATGTAGAGAAAGAGTGGGTCTACATGTATGCCAAGGTTTGGGGACCCGGCCGGTACCGGGTCCCCAAAATCCGGGAGAATAGGCGCAAAAAAGTGACTCAGGTATAAGCCAAGGGGGGCATTTTCAGCACCAAAAAAATGTGCTGAAGAACTCGGCTAATACTCGAGTATATACGGTAATGCTGTTCCAAGATTCCGCGGTGAATGGTCACATGATCAAACACATATGCAGCTGGTCATGTGACAACAGGATCTTGGAACGGTGATTTTTTTGCACCCAGGGGGCTTTTATTACTTTCAGAATAGATTTTGCATTGGGGACAAATGTTATTTTTGATTACTGCGCTCTTCTTGTACAGGTGCTACAGAACTATATTCAGATTTTATTGGCTACGACTGGAAGATCTTCCATATTAAATAGTAGAACCGATGCAGCGAGTAAGACTTCCATCAGCCAATAGTAAATCTATGGAGGGTTGAAAACATTTTTTAAGCAGGAAGCCGAATGCTCCAGAAAATTACTAAGAAGTGATAAATTGGGCGGGTCGCCTCTCCGGGGATAGAATGCTATCAGGAATGCTGATGTAATAAGACCAGAGTCCGATCTCTGAAGACTTAGCCCAAGGACTGGAATCTCTGACCCCTGGCTCCCCTCTGGTTGGGTCTAAAGCTGATTTCATGGGAAGACATTCTGTCTGAAATTGCTAGTTGCCTGGCTGTTCTGCTGACCCACTGAGTCAGTGACTTTGAATACATAGGCAGATTCAGAAAGTCAAATAATTTAGTGGGAACGTGGGGGAACGCAGTTCCGGCACTTCCAGAACTGAAACTATGTAATGGCAAGGTGTTCTGGGGTGTGCCGGAGGCAGTGGCGTAGCGTGGGGGGCAGGGGGGACGTGGCCCCGGGCGCGACATTTAGGGGGGCGCGAAATTTCATGCCAGTAGTGTCACTACTGACTGCCTTCTCCTAATTTTCATTTCCGTGTCCCTCAATCTCCGGCCGCCATGTTTAGTGTCTGGCACCCTGCGATTGGGCGTATGGGGGTCATGTGCGGCATGGGGCTCGCCTGTCTGTTATCATGGTTGCTCTTGAAGTCCCGCCTCCACACATGACCCCTATACGCCCAATCACAGTGTGCCGGGAAACACTGAACATGGCGGCGGGACTCGGGAGACAAGCATTGCAAAGTGTGAGCTGCCGGGGCTTCTCCTCTGCCTGTCCCTCTGGTGCGGCGCTGTGTGTACAGCGGGCAGAGGGGTGGGGCTCGGTGGAGATGGGAATCATGGGAGCATGGAGGTGCAGCGGCTGTTAGCTGACCTCTGGCTCTCGCCCGGCAGGGATGCCATGGAGCGGGTGGATGGCGCTGGCCTGGCCCCAGTGGGGACACCGACCATGGAGCGAGCCTGGCAAGGAAGCTGCGTGGAGGGGGGTCTGTGTGAGTAGTGCAGGTGGGTCAGTGTATGTGTCAGGAAGGGGGGTCAGTGCATGTGTCAGTAAGGGGGGGTCAGTGTAGGTGTCAGTAAGGGGGGTCAGTGTAGGTGTCAGTTAGGTCAGTGTAGGTGTCAGTTAGGTCAGTGTAGGTGTCAGGTCAGTGTAAGTGTCAGGTCAGTGTAATAGTCAATGTAGGTGTCAGGTCAGTGTAGGTGTCAGTTAGGTCAGTGTAGGTGTCAGTTAGGTCAGTGTAGGTGTCAGGTCAGTGTAATAGACAATGTAGGTGTCAGGTCAGTGTAGGTGTCAGTTAGGTCAGTGTAGGTGTCAGTTAGGTCAGTGTAGGTGTCAGGTCAGTGTAGGTGTCAGGTCAGTGTAGGTGTCAGGTCAGTGTAGGTGTCAGTTAGGTCAGTGTAGGTGTCAGGTCAGTGTAGGTGTCAGGTCAGTGTAGGTGTCAGGTCAGTGTAGGTGTCAGGTCAGTGTAGGTGTCAGGTCAGTGTAGGTGTCAGTTAGGTCAGTGTAGGTGTCAGTTAGGTCAGTGTAGGTGTCAGTTAGGTCAGTGTAGGTGTCAGTTAGGTCAGTGTAGGTGTCAGTTAGGTCAGTGTAGGTGTCAGTTAGGTCAGTGTAGGTGTCAGTTAGGTCAGTGTAGGTGTCAATTAGGTCAGTGTAGGTGTCAATTAGGTCAGTGTAGGTGTCAGTTAGGTCAGTGTAGGTGTCAGTTAGGTCAGTGTAGGTGTCAGTTAGGTCAGTGTAGGTGTCAGTTAGGTCAGTGTAGGTGTCAGTTAGGTCAGTGTAGGTGTCAGTTAGGTCAGTGTAGGTGTCAGTTAGGTCAGTGTAGGTGTCAGTTAGGTCAGTGTAGGTGTCAGTTAGGTCAGTGTAGGTGTCAGTTCGGTCAGTGTAGGTGTCAGTTTGGTAATGTGTGCTGTAACCTCCAGCAACCAGTCAGTAAGTGGCAATGACATGCTGTAACCTCTGGCAACCAATCGCAATCACTGCCTGATCTGATACAGTAAACTGATTTTGAGTCTAGCGGATATTTGTTGTATGTCTCAGAGCGGGGGGAGGGGGGGTGGACAGTGGCAAGAAAGTGTTTGCCCACCCAGGTTCCAATCAATATCAACCATTTAAGGGCTGCTACAGGGCAGCACCTCTGTTCCGGATCACGTGTATATATATATATACCTGATCCAGCTCTTCCGTGTAGGGGGCACGCATGTGCAACCCCGGTGGCTTTCTCCCACTGTGACGGGGCATATTTCTCTTATCGTCCATGGACGGACACAGCTCCTTAAATCTTGACAAGTGGGTTATGTTCCCTGTTTACAGGAGAGGACTAGGCAGAAACATGTTAAATAGTTAAATACATGTTACATTAACAGAGTTGAACAGCCCCTCCCAGGGGGCGGTCCCTCCAGACATAACCCTCCTCACTGCAGCTTGCAGCCTCAGTTTCGTTCTGCCTAGCAAAGGAGAAGGACGTATGGCTCCCTTTGGGCCCAGCGCCCTGAGGAGAAATTTTATTTTATTTTACTTTACTTTTTCTTGAAGAATCTTCTTTCAACTGTCGGCTGAGAGACAGGCTGGATAATATAGATCCTTGTAGTCTACTCAGTCCGACCAGCAAGCGTGGGCACACCTTTGCAAAGAGGCTTGGTCTGCCACGCCATACCTCATGACTCCTGAGGTGGCCGGTGAGCTTTGCTCCGAGGTCCACATATGACTGAGCTGTGGTGTTGTCTCACTCACAGTGGACCGGGCCGACAGCTACCTCCATTGCGGTTGTAGGTCTGTCAGGAATGCGTCAGCGAGTCCTCGCTTGGACGGGTAAGTACAGTCCCTCCTGCTTCGGTGGGTTGGTACAGCTGGGCATTCCTGGGGTTCGGGGGTCCCTTCCCCTTACTTCCCTGCTCCTTTCCCTTGCTGCATTGCTAACATTGCCGCTGTCAGGGGGGAGGGGGGGGCCTTCCTGAGGGGACTGTTATCTGGCCTGTGTTTTTCTTTTTTGTATTGGGCTTTCCTGTGAGGTAAAAAGCCCTGTGATGAGCACAGATGTTTATGATTATACTTCAGCAGACGCTGACTGATTGGTGACACCTGTAATGGTTTTGCTTTTTATGCTGTATCTGTGTCTTATCCTTAAATAAAACAGCCCTATGAGGCTTTTCCTGTTTAAACACAGGTCCCTGCAAAAGTTACCTCACGGTTCTTTTCCTCACAGGCAGCGCTGTGCAGTCTCCTCCTGAGGGAGTCCCCTGGTTACACCTGGTCAGCGCAGCAAGTGGGTGAGAGGCCCTGAATAGGGCTCTAGGAGCTTTTGTCTATTTGTATGGACAGGTGTGCATATTATAATACACACTATATGTAAATATTGGAGTCAGTATCTGGGTCCTTCCCCACATGCTGGTGGTGGCAGCAGGTGTTGGCACCTGTGATTCCCACAGAGTTTTTATTGTTAGTCCTGGACACAGTTTGTGCCAGGGTGGGGGTGGACTGCGGGCGGGCGGTAAAAGAGTGCCCCCTTCCCCCGTTATCCCCTGGGGAATGCTCTGTTATGGAGCCATGGACTAGGTACCTAGTTAAAAAAAAAAAAAAAAAAAAAAAAAAAAAGGCAGAATAAGGCATTTATGGGTGCGCTTTTTACTGCTGCAAGGGACTCTCCTAAGCTGCATAGTGCAGCTGGGTTTCCGCTGAGGGCTCGGTCTTTTTTGGATCACACAAATCAGACCGCTGTGTAGGTTTTTTCCTTCTGTGCCCTTCTTTGATAATTTCTGAGATGCGGAATGAGAAAAGCCACTGAGGGCTTTTGTAGTCCCTCACCGCCGGGCGGGAACCCCTACTTGTATGGATCTGACTGATAGAAGATCCGAAGTACTGACCCGTTCCATGTTTACCATGCTGGGGTCTGGCTTGCGGCCTATTGTGGCCACTACACTGGGGTCTCAGTGGTCGCTGGCGCTATTTTTTTGGGAGATTTTTCAATTACATTGAAAACTCCCATTGGCGCCCATTTTGTCGTAGCCACGCTATGGCGCAGCTTACATTGTGCTGGCCTTTTTCCTGTGGCCGCGTTCTGAACGCTCGGCGGCCATCTTGGAGTAGTCCTGACCCCTAGTGCTGTATACAACTCACAGAGTGAGCATTTTGCACCAGACAGTGGAGGAGCACCGACTCTCTCCTGAGGTTATTAGCCTAGCGGACCAGCTGGTCCAGGGCCTCATATAGGTCTGTGATGCTTCATTGAATGCTGCGCCCTTGTTATCCAGGGCGTCTGTTTCAGAATGGTTTTATGCACACCGTGGTGTAGTGCTTAACTCCATTACTTGGCAGCAAAAGAGTCATTGGTTCGAATCTGCACACTGACGCCAATCTGCACACTGACGCCAATCTGCCTGGAGCTTGCATTGTCGCTCCCTGTGTCTGTGTGGGTTTCCTCCGGGTACTCCGGTTTCCTCCAAAGACATGTGTGCATACACCTACATAATATACATACACACTATGTGTGTGTATTATTTAGGGGCAACCCTCCCAGGCCGTCAAAGGCCCAGCTGGGGGACTAATCTGTCCCTGGGTGCATAAGCCGATCACGCCGGCACCCAAATCCTGCCAATATATATAGCCTTCCCTCCCTGTCTCTAGGTGGGAGGGGCGGCTTGCAGGTTCACAATTCAGTGAAACCTCCCTGCTCTCCGACTAGTGGGTCTGCGAGGTGGTCTCTTCGGAGTACTAGATAGGGTTTCCTCCTATCCACAGAACAAAGTTCTGTCCTTGTGTCTTCCCCTCCCGGCACGTCGGTCTGCCTTGGGCAGTGTGGGATTTGCTAAGCTGCAAGGTAATTTTACCTTTCCTGCAGGACGAGAGTTTTGGGGTTTTCTATGGGCCTCAGGCCCTAAATACCTTTTGTGAACGTCGGGTAGTTCCGCATGGAATCCATTTGTTCGGTGGTAGCTGCGCTTCATCCGGGGGATGTCCTCGGACATCAGGGACGCATACATGCATGTCCCGTTTTGCACATGTCACAGTGTTTTTTTCTGTGCTTCGTGATGAGAGAAGGGTCTCTGTCAGCCTGTGGCCCTCCCTTTTGATCTGGCGTCAGCACCATGGGTTTTCAGCTAGGAGCTCGCACTTATTTGAATTTTGTTGGGACAGCGAGGCTTTGCCTCATTGGCTACTTTGACGACTTTCTTCTGAGAGCAGCTTCTGTCTCCGACCTAGTGGATGGGTTATTCCCATTCAGACCCTCGGAAGATTCGGGTGGATGTTAAACGTTTAGGCCAGAAAGTGTAGCTCGGTGGCAGCAAGCCTGCCCTACATGTGTGCGACCCAGGGTTCAAATTATGGGCATGCTAGGTTCCGACTCAGCGTTGGAGTATCTAGTGTTGATCCAGACTCCTCAGTGGCAAAGGTCCTTCTTCCCCTGGAGAAATTGCAGACTCTTCAGTCTGCGGAGAAGGTATTGGCATCACGCAATCGGTCTTCTCTCCGGGCGCCTGCTGGTTCAGGGTCTGTGGGTAGCCTCCTTCAAGGTGGTACTGTATGCCCAGTTCCACACCCTGGTTTTCCAGTGGAACTACTGTCCAGGTGGTAAAAATCTCTTGTCTCTGAAATCATTAGATTCCTGTGCGCCACCTAGTCAGAGTCTCTCTGAGTTGGTGACAGAGATTCCCGACTCTTCGGTCCGGGAAGTTGTTCCTTCCTTCCAGTGGTCGGTGTTTACGACGAATGCCAGCTCACGGGTTGTGAACCTGGAGGTTCACAAAACTGGGGGGTCCAGTCGGCCCTGAGTCGCTGGACTTGCGTGGACCTATGACCACACCTCCTTGAATGTGTCTGGTCTCGGTAGCTACCCAGGGTCGGGCCTGGCTAGTGCCTGGTGGAAGACCGCCTGGGAATACCAGGTGCTGTCTATTGTTCATTGTCCTACTATTTTAGGCGATCAGGCTATGCTTCTCCTTGTGGTCGACCAATCTGGTTTCAGCCGGACAACGCCACGGCCGTGGCTTCAGTCTACCATCAGGTATGCCGGCAGGCAGACTACTGGAGTCGCCAGATGCTGGACCAGGGCGACTGGTCTTTGTGCTTGGGGTGTTTCGGCTCCCTTGCAGGAGGTGAGCCTCACATGGCATGGATCTCCTGGCAGCTTGTCTCCACCGCAAGGGTGTCAGTTAGTGGCCAGGTCTAGTGATCTTGTACAGACGCGTCAGTCGCGCTGGTGGCCCTGTGTTGTCTGTATCGGTGATTTTTTGCCATTCCTCCATGGTAGTTGCTTCCTCGGCCGCTCCACAGAGTGGATGCTGAGGAGATCCCGATGATTCTAATCGCTCCAGATTAATCTCGGCGTCCTTGGTACGCTGATATCGGGCGCCTGGTAGCGGAGGCACCCTGGCGATTGCCAGGGCAGGAGGTTCCTGTCTCAAGGTCCCATACTTCCTCCTGTTGTACAGTCACTGACTTGCTTAACATGGTTATTGGAAGCCAGACTTTAGGTGACCAGGGTCTGTCTGACTCGGTCATCTCAACAGGGCACCGTAGTCTTCTTCCGGAGGATCTACCGTCGCACCTCTCTTGGTGCGAAGGGATGGAGTGACGTCCACGGGCGTACTTTCAATGTCCAGGGTCCTGCTGTTTTTAAAGCTTGGATTGGATCTGAAAAAATTGCTTAAAGCACCGTTTGGGGGCAGATTTCAGCCTTGGCTGTGTTCTTTTAGTGGCCTTTTTGCGGCCCGTTCCCTGGTGGGTCCCCTTTTTTTGTGTACAAGGGGTTTGTCATATACTTTCCCCTCTTGGCCCATCTCTTCCCCCATGAGTTTTGACTCTGGTGCTCTCGGTTCTTCAGGAACCTTCCTTTTGGAAACATCAGAGAGATTTTCTCTTGACACTATCTCAGAAGGTGGCCCCTTTAGTGGCCTTTACCTCTGTTAGAGGGGTTTCTGAGTTGGCGGTCTTGTCTTGCAAGCCGCCATGCTTGATCCCCCATAAGGATTAGGTGATGGTGCGCCCGCGACCTTCCCTTCTTCCGAAGGAGGTTTCGGCCTTTCATACTTTAGGCGTGGTACGCGCTTTGCGGGTATACCAGCCTACTACGG